>NW_027222175.1:0-55426 GCF_041296265.1 Equus caballus
TTTCCAGTTGTGAGGATTAGACATCTCTAAAGGACAGGTAGAAACTTTTGCGTTTATTAAAATGTTTAAATATAAGAATTAGAATTTTATTTAAATAATTTTAAAAGGAGGGAGTACAGGTTAAAACTAAGTCACACACCACATAATGACGTTTCAGTCAACCACAGACCACATACGTGCTAGTGGTCCTTCAATATTAGCACCATATAGCCCAGATGTATAGTAGGCTACACCATCTGGGACTGTGTAAGTGTAATCCACGACGTTCACATGACACTGAAATCACCTAGCAATGCATCTCTCAGAACGCATCCCTGTTACTGCTAGGGGACACACGACTGTACTGAGAAACCTTGACCTTGGGCTTGAAGTCAGGGTTTAAAGCTCAGCTCCACCCCTTCCTAGCCAGGTGACTTTAGGCAATTAACTTAACTTCCTTGAGCCTCAGTTTCCTCATCTGTAAGAAGGGGCTAATAATAGCACTAATTCATGAGTCTGCTCTGAGGATTGAATGAGACAATCCAAGTGAAGCATTTAACACGGAAAGCTCTCGCAAAGATGAGCAAACTCATCATCTACAACTTTGCTAACTCCTTGAAACCTCGACTCAGAATGGCCCCCACATATCTCATATATAATAAATGATTAAGTTCAGTTTCCCATTCATTCATTCATTCAAAAAATATTTACTACGTATCTTTTCTGGACCAGGTACCTTTCTGTGCCCTGGGATAAAGAAGTAAACAAAATACACATTATGTGAATTTTAATTCAGATTACTAAACTATGATAGGTCACTTTTTAAGTGTTCAGAGAAGTTACATGAATGGAGAGAGAGTCACAAGGGAGGGTATTTTTCATTTTGAAGACTGCAAGACACACTGGAATGAGGGTCTCGGGGCAAGAAAGCAAGTGAGGAGAGCAGGGCCCTAAAATGAGGTCTCTGGCACTCAGACCTGCTGTCTACTGAAGGCTGGTTCTGAATTCTACCAGGCTCTCTCTTCTGCCAAAGCCACACTTACTTGATGCTGTGTAGCTTTCTCGTGACTATCACTGGAAAGTCAACTTCAAAATATTTCCTTGGGAGAAGACCCTCATCCTGAGAAAAAACACAGTTATCTTTATAATTATTTTATTCAGTCATATATTCACTGATCATCCTCACAGACCAAGTACCAAGGCCCGAGGAGCAATGGGGTATTTAAGGATTTTAAATCAGGGGATGATATGGTCAGAAATGCATTTTCTAATTACTTTGGTCTCAGTATGAGGAACAGATGGCACAAAAAATTAGGAGGTTACTGTGGTCACCTAGGCAAGAAGTAATGGGCAGCCAGAACTGGGATGCATCCACTGGGATGGAGTGGGGAGGAGCAGGAGGCACTCTGGACGTAGGATGTAACAGTAAGCAGCTTGAGACCAATTAGAGAGAGTCAGGAAATCAGTGTAGTGGGTATGGACAAGAATCTTTGGATGAAATGAAATAAAATAGCAAATATCAGAAAGCATCACATGAGGTGAGGGTAAGTACTATTTTGTAATATATTTATTTTTTTCTCTTACAGTGGAGTATACTGGGGTGGTAAAGGACAGGGACTCTGCAGCCGGGTGGACAGGGTTCAAATCCCAGCTCCACCACTTGTTCACTCTGAGGCCTTGGAAAGTCACTAAACTCCCTGAGCCAAGGCTTCCTCATTTGAAAAGTAGAGAAATGATGCCACCTCGTGGGGTTGTGAGATTAATGAGGAAATACAGGAGTGAGAGAACAGGGCCTGCACCTAGTAAGCACCATGTGTGTGCCCTTATTATTTACATACATCAGTACATAGATGTGGGTGCTAGATTGGATATACATTTATTTTTTACTGTGAGCTGCAGTAAAAAAAAAAACTGTGAACACCTCACACATAGAGACACACACACACGGCCCTGCTTCCCCCTTCTGCTTTCCCTAGCTTGGTTGGTACTATACCCTTCTCCCCACAGTCACTCACTGGTCATCCTAGAATTCTCTCCATCTCCACCCTGTTTGATCAATCACTCAGCCCTGCCTGCTGACTATCCTAGAATGCATCCTCTCCTCTTCCGCTCTGTCCCCAACTGCACAGACTCTAACAACATCCCTTTCTGATCTCTTTCAACGACACACTTCATGTTGCCTGCAGCAGCTCTTCCCACCTCTAAGATTGAGCTAAGATGCTGGGTGCTCCACAACCTGGCCCACCTGCCACCTTCTGGCCTAGTACTCTTTTAACATCTCTGCTCCCATCTGTGCTTATATTCCAGAATGCAGAACTACTTATTTAAAAAGAAACTTGCTGATATCCAGAACCTGGTGGTGGTGTCAATAGAGGGTGGAATAAAGAAAAAGGAGGAATAAGGATGGCACCCTTGTTTCTGCCCTGAGCAACTGGCAGGAGAGAGAACCACTTATGTAGACAGTAGTAAGAGATGGAGAGCAGTATGGAGGGGCAGCAGACCCCCTGATGGGACAGCATGATGGGAATGGAAATCATGAGCAAGCATTTCCTAGTAGGAAGGTGACCCCTAAGGCAAGTGTCAGAAATGTGAGATCCAGCTCCCCCACCCTATGCAGACACTAGTCCTCAGTTAAAGTCCTAGGGGATCTGGAGGGGTGGGGGAGGAGGAAAGAAGAGAGGGAGGGAGGGAGAGAGGGAAGGATGGGGCAAGAGAAAGAGAGAGAGAAGAGAGGAAGGAAAGGAAGGTACGAGGGAGGCAGTGGCGGAGGGTGGGGGGAGGAATAAACAAGACAGTTTCCTGACATCAGAGGAGCTCCCGCCTATCAGCAGAGTAGGGCTATGTAATCTACTTGAAGATCCGTGGAGGATGTGTTTAGAGGATGTGTGGAAATCGCACCTCCCACCTGGCATGGTTCCCTGGCTGCACCAGCAGAGGCTTAGCTGCGAGTCAAGGCCTTCTGCTGCCACTGCTACGTGAACTTGATCTGTATGACCTCAGGGGCCCAGGACTGGAGCGTTGAGACTCCCATGTTCCGGCAGCGGGCAAGGAGAGCCAGCCGGTATTGTCATAAAGAATAAGGAGTGAGTGAAACCATTAAGGGGTTTCCTGACTTTCTCTAGGAAATTCTACGAGACCTTTCAAGAACTTTTACTCGCAGGGTATGGAAAGTTAAAGGATAGTCTAAAATTTCAGAAGACAAAGAGAGCAATTAAAAGCAAATGAATGACAGATAGCATAGAGTCCTACAACTCAAATGGGTCTTCTGACTTTGGAAAGAGCTTTCCTGCAGTAGCTCACTTGATCCTCCCAAGGATTCTGAATAAGAGGGCACTGTGGAAGGGAAGCTTCCAAAAGGCACACCTGGAGCTTTTAAGAAACAGACATCCTCTTTCTCGGCTTTCAGAAAAGGGCAAAATGGCTGTGGAAGTGATACTTTCACTTTTTAGTCTGTGATTCTCTAGGCCCTTCTGACACTCCACTCCCAAGTAGCTCACACGTCTCAAGGAGGCAGGGAAGACACCCAAGACTGACTATAAGTACCAGAGGGCAGCCAGGAGCAGCCAGGAGGAAGGGTACCACTTAGTCTCAAAGCAGATCCAACATGGCCGACTGTTTCACAGGCCAGCAAAATTGACAATCCTTCCCCTATGTACTTGACCTTTCAGTTTGTAGAAACAGAATTCAAGAGACACCAAACAACTGAGGCCCCTTAAGAGTTTCACTCACTCCTTATTCTTTGTGACAATACCGGCTCTCCCTTGCCCTATTCTTGCCCGCTGCCCGAAGATGGGAGTCTTCAACCCTCCAGTCCTGGGCCCCTGAGATCATACAGAGCAAACTCATATAGTAGTGACAGCAGAAAGCCTTGACTCACAGCTAAGCCTCTGCTGGGGCAGCCAGGGGACCATCCAAGGTGGGAGGTGCGTGAGACAACAAGACCAACAGACAAGATTTTCCTCACTCTTTTATAGGAGCACATATATTTCTAAAACAGGGATTAGCAAATTTTCTGTAAAGAGTCAAAAATAAGTATTTTAGCCTGTGAAGGCCAGACGGTCTGTCATAACTGCTGAACTCCGCGGTCACAGTGCTAAAGCAGCCACAGAGAATATGGAAATAAATGGGAGTGGCTGCATCCCATAAAACTTGATTTCTAAAAATAGGTGGCAGGCTGGATTTGGCCCATGCAACCTCGGCTCCAAAAGAGCAAACATAATAATTGTTTTTCAAAAAAGGAGGAACTTTAGATTTTAAAAAATCCCTTCAGACCAATATGATTATCAAACAAAACAAAAAACTTCCACAAAAGACTTTCAGACCCTGTGCTACTCTCCTTCCTCACTACTGACAGACAGCCTTTTCCTTGGAAGGAGCACGTAAGCCTCTGTGTACCTTGCTCAGAAATAAAAATCTCAGATTTATTAATTATTAACTCACTTGCAAGACGGGGAAAAAACCAAACCATGGGACCAGTCAAAAAGGTGTCAGGCCAAAGGAGGGATTTCTCCAGCGGCCCCTGTGAACACTGACACTGCACATTCGCTTACGCTGCATTCTCTTCCAGTTCCTTCTGCTACACCATGGTCCCCGTGTTACACAGGCACAATCAACCTACAGAAAAGAACCGCTGGAACACCCACAGGGCTGTGTGTAGAGGAAAGGGGAAGGAGTCTGCAGTTCGATGAGCTGGGCTCCAATGTTTGTTCCACATTCCAGTGCCACCAGATATCCAATTTGGGGAAAGACACAAGCTCTCGTAGCCCCACTTTCCCCATCTGTGTAAAGCTCTCCCCTCTCACAGAGGTCTCATGTTAATTCGTGAGGCCATGTATGTAAAAGCACCTCATAAATGTTAGTTATCTTATCCTAAATGAAGAATGCAGAGGCAAGCGTTTAATACTAAGACCATGTTGATGCCACCGACTTCTCCCTTGAGTAAGAGAAAGGCTGGGAGCTCTGATGACTAAAGGCCATCTTATCAGGTGAGCTGATTAGGGACAAAACAGATATGCAGGTCGGGTTATGCCCTCACACTCTAATTTATCTTGGTGTACATCTGGAGAAATCTGGGAAATGCACATACCCATTACTGCCACATGACTGACCTGATAGAAGACCCTAAAAAAATCTGTACAAACCTACAAAAAAGAAAATACGATCAGTGGAATCTTCGTAGGGCAAAGGTTTGAAGGCAAAATTCCACCCCAGGAGTCAAAGCCCAGTGCTTTAGTCCTGCTTCTGCCTGTAATGAGACCCAAGTTTCCTGTCCTGTGAATGCAATTACACCTGCTCTTGAATCCTAACAGAGCAGGTAAGGGATCAAATCACAGATTGGCTACAAAAGGGCTTTGTATCATATTATCATCGCCCAGAGAAATTTTACCTAAACGCTGCTATGCTGACAATAAAATCTTAGTTATTATCAAAATTACAAAGGCATGTGCTCTTTGTCTCAGCAATTCCACTGGCAGAATTTTCTCTCCTGATATATTTCCACACATGCAGGGGGAAATATATACAAAGATTTTTTTTATAACCCTGTTTGTAACAACAAAAGATGAGAAACAACCCACATATCCTTCACCAGGGCCCCGGTGAGATAAAGTACGGGGCTGATGGGGGTTGTGGGGGGGGTGTGCAAGCAGGTGGGGACAATGGTGGGAGACAGGCTGTCACTGCATCCCTTTTAATATAGTTTTAAAAGTTTTGAATATGGTGAAAATCTTCACAAAATCAAATTTAAACAACTGGGGAAAAAAGAGGGGGGATATTAACTTACCTTTAATGTCCAGAAGGCTGTATCCATCCCAGCCCCCAGGTTTATAATTTGGCACTGACATTCTGTCTTCTGTAGAAATGCCTTTATAAGCTGCCTGATGCCATGGACACGAGCAAAATATCCTAACAGAGAGAGACAGAAACAAGCTGTCACTCAGCGATGAGAAATAATCCCTGCAAAGCTCTCTGCAGCAGGAGAGCCAAACAGAGCACTTCTGCCCTTCCTCGGGGTCAGCGGATTATCCATGACTTTATAGGAGAAATAGCAAATTTTAAATTCTCTTCTTTTTTTTTTCAGCCGTTTGAACCAAAGTAAGTACAATCTATTTAATGGCAGAATTAACTATCCTAAGAAAAATAAAATGCACTATAATTCTACTTACGAAAGACAAGTATTTTACATGAAAACATCTGATCTAAATGTTCCTCTAGGAAGTGTGCCTTTTCATAGCTATAGTAAAAGCTACTTAGTTCTGTGGTAAAACTCGAAATTGCAAGGTCACATGGAAAATAATATTTTTAGGTCAGGATATTGGATGGATGAGTGTCGAAGCAAAGAAAGCCACACTTCTTATTGTGTTCCTGTCATCTCCACCCTGTATAGGTTAGAGCCTCGGTGTCTGTAACATGGCATCACAGATTGGGGGAGGAATGCTTGTCTAACAAATTGACTTGTTAAGCTCTGGGGTGGGGAGCTGGGCAAAGGAGATGAGAAATAAAGAAGAACAAAGGAAGATAAAGTCTGTCTGTGTTGTAAGGCTGGCTGCTCTAAGTGTGACTATTTTAAGAACAAAATTTGAGAGTGGCATTTAGAAACTTTTATTGTGGGGCTGGCCCTGTGGCTGAGTGGTTAAGTTCTCATGCTCTGCTTTGGCGGCCCAGGGTTTCACCGGTTTGGATCCTGGGTGTGGACATGGCACCACTCGTCAGGCCATGCTCAGGTGGCATCCCACGTAGCACAACCAGAGGCACAACTAGAATATACAACTAGGTACCGGGGGGCTTTGGGGAGAAGGAAAAAAAAAAGAAGACTGGCAACACATGTTAGCGCAAGGTGCCAATCTTTAAAAAAAAAAAGTTTTATTGCAATTTGACACAGGAATCTTATGCCTGTTGAATCTACTAGTAAATAATTTGGGCTTGTATTTTGCATGTCTTATTCATTTTATTTTGCTAGTAAATCATTTTTATTGTATTTTACAGAAATGTCATCCACAATGGATTGGATATTGGGGAAAAGAGATCCTCACCACACACTGTTTGGGAAGCACTCTCCTATTGGGCTGCAGGTCCCCAGTACAGAGGCAAACCCAGGCAGAGGAAGAAGGAAGGAAGGAGGGCTGACATGCTGCCCGAAGCACAGAGTCAGGCGCCATGGTGCGTCCCTCTGCAGCATTCCGAAGGAAATGTGCCTCAAGAGCACAGGAGGGAGGCTTAAGGCCTCTTTGCCAGGCCTCGCCCAATCTTACGGATGCCTGGATTCACCCTCAGCTCAAAGGAAATACCGTGTCCTTATTCTCAGGAACCTCCACTTCAAAATTTCTTTGTATTTCTGAAAGAACCTACCTCAGGATCCATCCTTAGGGCCAAGATTTCCAGCACACACAGGAATTACCTGGTCAGTTTCTCAGTCTGGCTGAGGCTACGCCACACTCCTGTCTCAAATTCTGTGACTTCTTTGATGGAAATTATTTGCAGAGCCTAATACTGTTACTAACACTTTAATACGGCAGCTAAATAGACCATTCACAGTAAAAGATATATGAATGGCTTTTAAACATATGAAAATGATCTTCAATCTTACCCGTAAATAGGAGGAATATAAAATAAAATTACTATAGCATTTTTCAAGTATCAGATTAACAGATTAAACAGTTCCATAATACACTGTGTTGGTGAGGATGTTGGGAAATTAGCACTCCGTAGACTAGTGGAGAGAGTGCACACCGGAACTCTCTAAGAATGAGTCCCTAAAACCTCAGGCCTCTCGGCTGATGAGGAGATCCTGGGAGGGAGATGGTCACTTGCCTCTGTTAATCTCAGGGGCCTTCCTCTCTTTAGACAGTCTCACAAAATGCTGGAGGTAAGGGTCATGCCAGTAGCCAATGCTTACTGCAAACCTGAAAGGGATGAAAAAGGAGGCAGATGAGTAGAGAACAGGTTCAGGCCAAGTTCCCAGGAGCCAGGTCAAGGATCCAGAGGAAAATTATCTCCCTCAAAAGGCCAATCAATGCACATAGAGTGCTCCTCTACAAATTTAAACATACTCATCCATGCATTTTTTATTCATATACATGCCCATCACGTTTCCCATAGTGGTCATTTCTTACCTCTCTCTTTCCTCATGTCGCTAATTCCTTTCTCAGAAGCCTAAACAGCAAATAACCTCCCCTCATACTTACAACTTACAACTATTTATTTACTTAGCAAGCTCCCTGGCCAGATCTAGTCACATAACTCCACTCAACCAAAAGTTCTGGGTCCAGAGAAGGGAGACCCAGAAGTATCTGGCAAACATCATTACTAACTCCCTAAGTACTTCTCCCAACTCTGTGCTAAGTGCCAGTCATTTCATGTCCCTTAAGGAGGTCATAGTGGGGAAACCAGGGGAAAGTAAACAAAACAGCTACAACCTGGCAAATGCTATGGTAGCCTAAACTCTCTCTCAGTGTACATTACAAGGAATTAAGGTTTTAGTGTTCCAAGCCTAGGAGCTGAAGCCCAGATTACCACTGGAAGTCTTCTGGCAACCATGAGTGGAACCAGCATCGGGACAACTGAGAAGTCATGGAAGGAACCTGGATCCCTAAGGCAATGCCACGCCACACCCCTGTGGACCTGGAGCCTGCTCTACCTCTCAACGGATAGTTTGTGAGATAATAAACGTCTTCACCATTTGAGTCAACTTGAGCCTGGCTTCTGTTACTTGCAGGCTGTAGCATCCTAAGTGATATCCCAAATAATACACCCATCTCCATGTTGCTTGATAAGTAAGCTGAAAATTAAGATATGGGTGTGCGCGCGCGCGCTCGCGCGCGTGTGTGTGTGTGTGTGTGTATGGGATCTCACCCAGCTGGATTCTGAGGCCCCAGAAGCAGATACTATATCTTTTCTTTCTATCTACTCACAAGGCTTGCTGCTGCCTTGACTGCAACAGGTGCTGACTTCCCTACAAACATGTCCCCCACAGTCTCTCCATCCATATTTGTACATCCATAGACACTCCTAAGGAAGCACATGTTCAGCTACTCGATGCAACAACTCAGCACAGAAACACACAAAGACTCACTAAAGGACACAATTTGCTATAAGCCCGGATGTCCAAGGAAAACAGCAGACCCACAAGTTTTACAGAGTAAACCTGCTCAGTTATCTAAAAGAGTGCTTTTCAAACAGTGAGCTGTTTTAATATGAAATCAGTTGAATACTATGCAAGTCTGCATTTAAAAAAACAAAGTAAAACGGAAAATATAAGCATGCATTACACATAGTAAGGGTTAAGACTGTTTCGTGAAGCTTTTGTTTCAAGCACATGTTGGGGGTCTAAGTGCAATGAAATGGGTTTTCTCACTTTTGGTGGCCATGTGATGAACACTGATTTCAAAGGAATCCTCTGGTGCCATCTGGCGGTAAAAGCCATACCTGCAGTTGAGGCAGGAGTGGTAGAGCAGTGATGAGAACACAAAACAAACAGGTTAAGGGTAGGAAGCGGACTTAGAAATGATCTAGTCAACTCCAATATCCAGCGCAAGAATGCTTTCAACAGCATTAAGCCACTGCTTGACTACTCCCCACAAAGAAGGCACTCACTCCACTGCTAAGCAACTGCTGAAAAGCTGGTCAATTTGCCTCCCTCTAAGCGCTCCTTCCTGGACTTATTATTGCCTCTTGGATAACAAGGAGCGGTTTCTATTCCTCTCAGTTCTGTATTATCAGTCAATTAAATACTATTGATTCAGTCAAGCAACATTTATTGAGTGTCTGCTAAGTGCGAGGCATTGGGGATACAGTGGTGACAAGACAGAGAAGGGACAGAGACAAACATAAATAAGAGATTATAACAAATGAAGGATTCAACAGTATGGAGGATAGAGGGACCTACTTTAGAGAAGGTGAAAGGGAAGGCCTCTCTGAAGAGGGGATGCTGAGTTGAGTCCTAGGGAATTGGACAAAGTCAGCTGTGCAAAAGGCATTCCAGACGGGAGGAACAGCAGATAGAAACGCTGCGGGGTGGGAATGGACTGGGAGCGTTCTAGTATCAGAAAGTAGGCATGGGGGCTGGAGAACAGTAGAAAACAGGAGAAACCAGAGAGGACTCTAGAGAGAGAAGCCAGCTGAGGTCACAGAGGGCCTGGCAGGAGCCTGGGACTGATCTCAACAGCACACTGGACGTGGTCAGTGATGCGCAGCACAAAAGGTGGGGAGATGCAACAGGACGGAACACAAGTACATCTGATCCTAGTTCCCACAATTCCTGCTTCCTGGTGTTTCTAACACGTGTTTCTTTCTGATCTTCAAATCAAGATGACTGACAGTGGTTCCCCTGTCTCGAGGAAAAAGGACCTTACTGATTTGCCTATGAGATTGGCCAAGATAAAAAGCTTTACAACACACTGTGGGAAAGAGTAAGGAAGAGAGTGCTGCTGGGCACTGCTCATGGGAGTTCTGAGGTGAATGAGCATGTTTCAGGACTTACAGGCCATCAAGTGGCGATTAGCTGAGCAAATCACAGTGCATCCACGCAATGAAATACTAACCAATCTTGAAAACATAAACTAAAAGAACTGGACATGGCAAGATGGTCAAGATACGCTTTTCAGAGAAAAAGGTAAGACCAAAAATACATGTAGCGTATGTGCCACAAATAGGTGTGTTACCGTGCCAGGCTCACTTTTGCCTGCCACCTGGAAAGCCAAATACAGAGATGACGAGATTGCAGCAGAGAGAGAGTTTAATCACAAGACAGCCACGTGAGGAAGCGAGAGCATGAGTCTCAAATCCACTTCCCCGAAAATAGGAACTCAAGGATGTTTATGGGATAGGGGGGCAAGGTGGTCTGAAATGTGGAGATAAGTGACTGGAGGCGAGGAGAGGTGAAGTAATTGATGATGTGTGCATGCATAGTCAGACTTCATGCCTCTTTAGAGGACACATGCTCACAAAATGGCAGTGTGAACATGATGTGAGGATGGGGTTTTTAGCCTCCTGACATCAAAAGGTCACCTATCAGATATCTGCGTGGGTCCAGCTGATGAGTTGGTGGTCTCAACTGGCCTGGAGTGGACAAAGGGGTTCTAATTCCTGAAAAACAGTTTAAACACCCATTACCATGGTGACCCAGGCTCCAGGGAGATGTTATCTATAGGAACCTAGAGGGAGTCAGATAGCATACTGCCTAAACAGCACAGTTAACAATGGGTAGGATAAACTGCTAAAAGCTATAATCAGTAATTGCAAAAAGGAAAAAGAATATTAGTTCCTAGCTACTTAATCATCAATGGCTAACTGGTTGCCAGTTTCATATGTGTATGTCTGTAAATACAGAAGTAGTGGAGGACTAATTGGTATCAAAATGTTAATGATTATCTCTGAGATTTCTGGGTTTTTTTAAATGTATCTATGTTTTTAAAATTTGTACACTAACAACCACATGCCATATCTCATTATATCTAAGATGCAATCAATTGTAAGACTGAAAAAAGAAAGAAAATACACTGCCGATTAGTTTTTCTTATCGCTTAGAATTTTAATTTTGTGGTTATTGAAAAAGCTCTTTTAGACTTCTTTAAACAGATTACCATCATCTCTCTCTCGTACACACACAAAAAGAAAAAGATGAGGGAAATAAGTTGATTAAGTTTTCACTTTCAGGATATCTGTGAGTTTCCACACAATAGCGACCTTCATACCATCGAGGGTGTTGGTGACGCCGCATTTCTTAAAAGACCATCATCATCTTTCTCTGAGATTTTCTTCCAAGCTGCTGCCCTTCACTCTGTAAGTTTTGATACCTTTTCTTGATCCCATCAGAAGGTATCAATGGATGGTTTTCAAACAGCAATCAGGATCTGTGCTCCTTCTTCAAATGGCCTTTAAATGGTATGGGGACAAAAGCATCCAGGGGCTGTGGTTGCAGAGGTCCAGCCCTGCCACCAGGAATAACGACCATGTCCACTTGCACAGGTAATGACAAATCTAACACAACCTGACAGTGACTGCAGGACACATCAAGAATAAATCACATCTGATTTCAAAAAAGTTAAAAGGCAAGAACACATGTGTCACAGAATCAATCAAACACAGCATTGCTTCACAAGAAGAAAACAGTAACAAACATAAAAGGCAAATATTAAACTAGGAAAAATATCTGTGACACACCACAAAGTATTAACATCCTTTCAGTATAAAGGACTAGTAAATTAGTAAGAAAAAAGCCCTAATATCCAAGAAGGAAAAAAAGGACAAAAGACAAAAAAAAGAACAATTCACAAAAGAAATCCAACTGATCAATGAACACACATATCAGCTCTATCAATAATTTTTTAAAAAGCACAATGAAAGCAAAAGCAGAGAGCAGTACTTCTCCTATCAAATTGGCAACAGAACTATTTTTTAACAGAAGCTGGCGCTGGAGAGGGCTGAGGAGGATGGCACTCAACACCACCGCCAGAACAATCAACTGGCACAGGCACGTCCAAGGCACCGTGGCAACAGGTACAGAAAGCCAGAAAAGCATGTGTACCCAATGACAGAACAACCCCACTTCTGGGATCTTATCCTAAGGAAACAAGAATGGACACAAAGATTTTTGTACAAGAATACTGAACCTGGAATTATCGCATCAGGCGAACAAAGCAGAATACAAAATTACATATACAGGATGTTCCCAATTTTGCTAGAATGAACATATACATATACATAAAGACTGTCCAAAGTAGATACCAAAAATCTAATACTACTTATCTCCATACCACGATCCTGTGCATCTTGTTTGCTGTCCATTCCCATTAGTCCTCTGTTCCCAAAACCCAGAGAACATCCCTTCTACTTGTATGTCCTAATTTCATGTTTGAAACCCAGATGCAAAGAATCAAATATCTCAGATTTAGACAGACCTCAAAGATTTTCTCAATTTCATTCAATCCACTACTACTCTAAAAATTTTCATGACATTCACATACCGCATGTTCAATTTAATATGTCTTGAAATCAACTACCTTTTTTTTAATACTCAGAAGAAGATATCTGGTAGCATATCAGACCTAACGCATTCTGTAATAAATACCTAGTTATTTAAATTTAAAATACCAGTCTGTGTACCGCCTAAAACTATCTCACATTCCTCCCGTGGGAAACACTGACCTGGCCCAACCTCTATCTATTCATCCAAGAAAGATTTACTGACTCTGTCCCATCTGCGTGGGTGTCAACTGCCACAATGGGAATTTCATGGCAAAGGTGTGAAAAAGCCTCCCATAGGCATCCCTTCATCAGAGGGTTCAGGGCACGAGAAGGTGCCCTCTCTGCTCGCTGGCTGATGAGGATCAAGGCTGGGTTGGTTCATTTTACTTCTAATCAACACTCATGAGTGCTCACTAGGCGCCAAGCATTATTCTAAACGCTTAACACATAGGAACACATAACCCTCCTAACAAGCCTACAAGGAAGGCACTGCTTTACAGACAGATGTTAAGGTAGTTTCCTCAAGATGTGCAACCTTGCAGAGAACTTCATTCTGCTGCTTTTCAAACCTACTTACCCACCTGATCTAGACCCCTCTTCCAACACTTCAGTTGTTTACGTCATGTGTATCTGTTTGTGAGTGTGCTTGTGTACCTGTTTGTATATACATACACATGTACAATAAAACACATACACGTATATACACGTGTGCATGTATACATCATCAAAAATGCGCAGTTTTGGAAAGACAGTTCACAAAAGAAGATACAGGAATGGCCAACAGGCACATAGAAAGATGTTTAACATCGTTAGTTGCCAGGGAAATGCAATTTAAAACCATAATGAAATGCTATTTCACACACACTGACAATACCGAATGTTAACAAGGATATGAAGCAATGGCAGTTTTGATATATTGCTGGTGTAAACTGATAAACCACTTTGGAAATTAGTCTGGCAATTAAAATACATACCCACCTTCTGACTAAGCAATTCCACTCCTAGACATTTATCCAAGAGAAATGAAAGACATATAAAATGTCCATTGCAGGCTATTCACAATGGCCAAAAACTGGATACAACTCATCCATAATCAGGTGAATGGATGAACTAATCAGAGTATATTCACACAACATAAAAAGGAGCAAACTACTTTACACTGACAAAGGTTCTCTCCCTGACCAAACTCTAGCCAGGCTCCCCTGAGCCCTCTTCTCGACAGGCCTCAAACTTGGTTTATTCTATAAAGACTTGAACAAACACTAAGATAGCTTCTAACAGCTCAAAGCCACACCCCTAGGATGACGCTAGTCCCCCTTGAAGTGCCCGCCTAAGAAAACTCAACGCTGGCAAAAGCATTTACTGTTTGTTCCAACCAACACTTAAAGATAGGGCCCCAGTCTTCCAGTTAGCAATTTCAGATGGTTTCACATGGACCGATCCCTCTTTCCCACTTTGTGTAATTTTTCTCTTCTCTGACTCTACTCATTATTCTCCTTACTCCCTCATTCTCCCTTTAAAATGCCCTCTGGACAAATCAAAGTTGGGTTTAGTTCACACTGGAGTCTTTTCTTTATTGCAGTAGTTATTAGTGATTAAAATCTGTCCTTACCACTTTAACTACTATCTGGCTTTGCTGATCTTTGACAGTGCACACAACATGGACGAATCTCAAAGAACACGTTGAGTGAAAGAAGACACAGAAAGAATACATATCATATGATTCCACTGACATGACATTCAAGAATAGGCGAATCTAATCAATCGTGGCTGAAATCAGAAAAGGACTGTTAAGTGGAGGTTAGAAGACTAACCAGAAAGAGATACAGGGGAAATTTCTGGAGTTTCAGAAATATTTTATATCTTGTTTCTGGTGGTGGTAACAGATATATACAGTTGTCAGCACTCATCAAACTGAACACTGACAACTTGAGCTTTTTATTATATACATTATCTTCCTCTCTCCCCCTCCCCCCACCTCCCTCTTCTTCCCCGCCCCCCACCTCCCACCCCCCAATTTCTCTTAAGAATACCTGGGGAAATTTGGGGGGAAAAAAGATAAGATGAGAAATGTAGTTGACCCTCCAAGTTCCCTTTTCAATATCCACTCACCCCTTTCTCCTTACGAAGAGGGACCCAATTTTGTTTGAGGTGTCAATCTACCCAAGTAGAAATTCTCACCTCCCCACGCATTCCTGCAGCCAGGGGTGGGGCCACATGTCCTAGTTCTGGCTAAGGAGAAGTTCATAGAAGCCTACAGGATAGGGTTTCCCGTAAAGCTATTGCTTTCCTGATGAAAAGGGACAGACTCAGACACATGTCTTTTGTTAGTACCCCTTCCTTTTCTTTCTTCCTGGAGCACAGCTGCTCAAACAGACTAAAAAATTCTGATATTCCCTGGTACAAACCTATTCTTACCCTGTGAAACAAGCTATGGGAGCTCTGAATCAATTCACAGCTAAGTAACTTTGTGAGTCAAAGTTTTCAGGCATCAAAATGAAAAAAAAGCAATTTCAACTGGAACTCAAGAATGACAAATGTATTGCTGTGTTAAAATATATATAAGAATTTAGTATATAATCCAAGTGATGTTTCAAATCAATGGGAAAATAGAGACCATTCAATAGATGGTGTAGGGACAACTGGCTAATAATTTGAGATAAAATTAAGTTAGACTGCTACTTTATAATATATAAAATAATAAAGATAGATGAATGTTCTAAGCATAAAAGTCAAAAACATAAAAGTGCTACAAGAAAATGTTAGAATGATTGAGAATATGGTCTTTCAAAGCATTACCTGAAATCCACAAGCCATAAAGTTAAGTTGTCAGATTCTGCACCGTAAAGATTCACAATTTCTGTATTATGAAATGTACAATACAAGCTAAACTGAAAGACAAGCATGAGTTTGAGAGAAAATACTGCAACAAATACAGAGGCAACAGATTACTATCCCTGACATAAAAAGTTCTTACAAATCAATAATAAAAACACAAATAACCAAACAAGTAAAAGACAACAGCCCACTAGGAAAATGATATGGAGAGAGGGCTCACATAGAAAATATCAATCATAGTGAGCAGATTAAAAATTCTGCCTCACTAGTGATTATAGTAATACAAATTAAAAAGAAGTATTATTTTCCAGCTGCCAGTTGATAAACAATTTAAGAAACTAAGAATATTCGGTGATTAGCATCTTATTCACTACAGATGGGAATGAAAACTAACATAACCTCTTTCAAGAACCATTTTACAGAAACTTCTCCCCTGAAATCCATCTCATAGGAAAACTCAAGCCACGTGCAAAAATCCAACAGAAGAGCAGTCAAGTAAATTACAACCACACTGCGAATACTGTGCAGCCATTAAAAAGAATGAAGTGGATCTGTGTGAAACTACATACAATAGGTTCATATTATGCTACTGAGGGGAAAAAGTATTCACTTTTGTAATTAATTAAAAAAAGTTTTTAAGAGAAAAAAATGATGTGATGCTAATATTCTAGATCTAAGATCATTATCTTTCACAGATATTTTCCAAAATTTAATTCCTCTTTTTAAAAAATGGGAAAAAATCCACAATTTATTTGACTTTCTTGATGGGCAACTTTGGCAGCTAATTTATCCTCAATAGAATGTTCTAGTTCTAAAGTGACATATCATCTCCAGGGAGGAAAGCAGCAGCCACTGTCGTCAAAATATTTCTGATGAAAATTTCAGCCCTGCTCTCTGGGGCACAGCTGTGAAGATATGATTAGTGTGCTGGAAAGGCCGAGGCCCCCAGGAAAAGTCCGCCTTTCCTGAGAGGTGACACTGTGGCCTGCCTGCATGTCAAGAGGGGCATTTTTCGATTCCATTGGAAAATCAAATTAAACTCTGTAATATTCACAATGGAATTTCAGATTTACAGCCCCTGGACTGGTTTCTAAAACATACAGATAACTGAAAACCAGTAAAACAGAAAACCAGAATTTTAAGACCTCATCAGGAAAGGTAATCTTGACCATCTACACTGAGTTCCTCTTCACTTCAGCCATCTGACAAATTATTATGCGTCTACAATGCACACGGCATTAAGGCAGACATGGTCCTTGCTCTGTACCACATTTACTCTAGTCAGAGAGAAAAACATGAAACACTATGTCTGAATTACAACTGGGCTGATGACCACAAAGGCGATGCAGAGAGTGTCATGAGGACATATAACAAGGGCAAGATCTTGACTGCGGGCATCAGAGAGGCCTCCTTGAGGGTTCCTCATCTGAGAGAAACCAAAAACCTTGCAGTCATCATTGACACTTGAGTCTCCCTCGACATCCAGTCTGTCAACGCATTCCATCAGCTCAATCTACCTTCAAAGTGGACCCAGAATCTGACCGACTCTCAGCACTTGCTCCACTACCATCCTGATCCAAGCCACGAGCATCTCTGACTTGGGATATTCCAGTACCACTAACTCATCTCCCTGTTCTATCCTTGTCCTCTACGGTCTGTTCTCCACAGAGAAGCTGAAGCGATCCTGTGGAAATTCAAGTCACGTCACCTTCTTCAGTTCAAAATCCTCCAGTGGCTTCCATCTCAGAGCACAAGTTAGGGCCTTACAAGAGCCTGCAGCATCTGTCCCCACGGCCTCCCAGATTCCATCTGCTACTCTTCTCCGTCTCACTCATGCTGGCCTGTGGCTCCTAGAACAGGGGAGGCCAGCTCCTGCCTCAGGGCCTCTCTGCTCTCTGTTCTGTCTACCTGGACACTGTTTCCCCAGATATCCACAGGGCTCACTCCTCACCCCCCACAAGTCTTTCCCCAGCATTGGCCTTGTCAGCAGGGCCTTCCCTGGCCATCCCATCTCCAGTGACAACTCCTTCCAACACTCCCACTACATCTACCTCCACCTGACATGCCAGGTATTTTGGCTTCCTTTCTGTTTGCCTCCTGGAAAAAAAATGCACCATAAGAGCTCCAGTTTTGTTCACTACTGTAACTGCACTAGAACAGTGTCTCCAGAAACTGAGCAGGCACTCAATAA
Organism: Equus caballus; assembly: GCF_041296265.1. NCBI lineage: Eukaryota > Metazoa > Chordata > Mammalia > Perissodactyla > Equidae > Equus > Equus caballus. Next base: position 17,972 of record NW_027222175.1, read on the forward strand.
AGAGTGTTGAATGGATGCCTCCATCTGAGAGATGATGTAGAACTACTGAGACAGGAAGGCTGGGAGAAAGCCTTGTGGGCAGAGGGAGCAGCGTGCTGAAAGGCCCCACAGAAGGCAGGAACAGGGCATATCTGAAGAACAAAGGAGACCCCAAAGGGAAGCACGGAGTGATGTGAAGTGAGGCTGGAGAAGTACGACGGAGCAGGCAGGGCTGTGGAGAACACGTAGGAATCCTTGGTCTTTTTCCCACAGCCACAAGAAGTCATTAAATGAGGGATTACATATGCCCTTTACAAACCTCTGGCTTCAGTGGGAGATATGGATTTGGGGGAGGGAAGAGTGACTTAGGGTCCTCAGTTAGCGGACTAGTGCCATAGCTCAGACCACAGGTGACCTCAGCTTGCAGTGAGATAGAAGCAGCAGAGGTGGAGAAAAAGAGTTGGTTCCAGAAATGTTCAGCACACATAATCAACAGGTCTGGGGGACTGATCGCATCGGGGTAAGTGAAAGGGCAGTTCCAAGCTGACTCCTACCTTTTGCACTTGGGAACTGAATGAACAGCCCATTCACTGGGTTTGGGGAGGTGACGAGGAGGAGAGCACATGAAGATGATCTTGAAGACAGTTTTGGAAATAATGAGTTTGAGATCATTCTGAGACCTCCAAATGGAGTTTTCCAGTCAGCGGTGGGTATCCAGGGCATGATCAGATCATGAAGGGTGTAGTGTCATGCAACGTCGTGTAGGTTTTTACCTTCTGGTTGATGGGACATCCAAAGGTTTTAAGTGACAAAGTGATAGGACAAGATTTGTGATTCCCCAAAATCACCCTGGCCACAGCATAAACACTGGGTTGGAGGAGGGGGTTAGACCAAAGCAGGTCCGACAACAAGGACGTGGTGCAATAGACCGGGTGAACGAGCAGACGTGAGCAAGGGCTACGGGAGTGGGGAAGGAAAAGAGCACAGACCTTCTCTTTGTCACCACCCCATCTCCTGCACGGCTGCTGGGGATTTTTCTACAACACACACCAGATCATGTCAGTTCTTCCACTTAAAACCCCTCAGGACCTTCTATTCACCTTGGGACTTCTACATTTCATTCTCTGACAACCTCTCTGGAGTTCTCTGGCCACCCACACCCCTACTGAAAGTCCACTTCTCCTAATACTCTGCATAATCTGCAGATAATCCTCTGCAAATAATCCTCTGCATCAATCTGCATTGCTGTTTAGGTCATGTTGTTTTCTCCTGCCTGACAAACACCTATCTTTTTAAGACTCACTTCCTCCACTGTGAAAAGAAGAAAAGCAGTGCTGACATCCAGGAGCTAGCCCGGTACCATTGATGAGGATTATTTTAGGCTGGTTACTTTTAAAAACTGCAGATGAGGAAGCTCTGAGGAGTGGAATTTGCTTGCCCTTTGATGAGAGACATTTGTATTTGTGAAGGAAGTCTCCATCTGTGGGGAGTGTCTCCCTCTCTGCACCAGGAGGAAGGGAGATGACCCTATCTCTGGAAACTTTTAATGGGGAGGCAAGGACTTAAGTCTTGTTTATTGCACTTGTCTGGTAACCTCATGGTTACCCACCACCACCAACATCCTCCTTTGTCTTTAGCTGAAGATAATATTTAAGGTGGTGGCTTCTGCCATTTACTTAATCCTGTTTGATTCTTATCTAAAAGTTATAAGACCACCCAATAACCAGACCCCACCAGCACTGATACCACTTTAACAACTTTTTTTTTACATATTCTTTCCTTTCTCTTGTAAAGAGATAACTCACATACCTATGGCTTAAATTTAGCCCTACTCTCAACCCATGTGTGCAGCAGCAGCAGCAGCTCTGACTGCCCATGGGTCCTGTCCCCATGCAGCAGCTCTTGACTGCCCATGGGTCCTGTCCCCATGTTATTCCACACTATTATCTAAATAAAAGAGCACTACTGCCAGACCTTGAGAGTCCAAGAAATCTTTCTTTTGACTCTTCGGCTTGCTGACCCCACTTCACCATGAGCCAGGCTTTCCTGTTGTTAGAAGCTGGCCTCGTGCTCACACAAACCATGCTGTTTACCTATTGGACATAAACTTCTCACAGACACCAGCACAAGGTCACGCTGCAACAGCGATGATGTGAGACAAAACAAGACCACTTCATCATTTTGCCTAAACAGACAAATAGAAGGCCGTCATGCCATCCAGAAAATACCAAACATCCCTCTCTCCTGGCTGAAGTGAGCAACTGTGGCTTCTTTATGAATTATATCGTTTGTCTCACTCTAGTCACAATTCCTTCTAGAATTGATTGATTGAGCTACACGATCACAGAATCGTCCCTGCCTCCTGTCAGCACCCAGTCCAGAGCAAATCCCTGCTTCCTTGAACCCTCCCCAAACTATCCACCCAAAGCCCAAATCCTGTAAGTTCTTTCTAACGCCCTCATCCTGATAGGCCACAGAGTTCCCTATGATGTGAGGCCTCCCTCATTACAAAGAGTAATTAAACCCAACTGGTTTACCTACTGATGTGTTTCTGGTGGTCTTTGCTGGAGGACATGGCAACTCTAACAGTAGGATAGGTTGGTTAAGTTTCTTGTAGGAAGTGAATGGAGTTCCAATCTGAAGGCTTCTATTTTCTATGTTAAGCATGCTCAAAACATCACCCATATTATCTTGAGAATGAAGGGTTGGGGGGAGTAAATCAGAAGTTTGTGGAAAACGTCTGCATTAAATATTCTGGAGCATGGGAGAGTGACTTGACAAGAGAATCATACTAGAATGGTCAGGCTCTGTGAGGGCACAGGTGAGGTGGGGTGACATGAATTCGAAATAGTACCCAGCTGCCCTGCTCTGTGAGTCCTATCACCAGTACTCAAGACAAAAATGGGTAGTTTGGTTTTGGGCTTACTGGGACTGAAGGGCAAGGGAGTTGAGGCATTGCCAAGAGAATTCCGGAACGATACATTATGAACCCCGAGCTCAACTGAGAGGTAAGAGCCTAGAGGAAGCGTCTAAAGGATAAAAAATACCATGGAGGTCCTATGGAAAAAGATGCTGAGGGCCTCAGAACAGAAATCCAGGCTATCATGGTGGGAATGGCGACAGGTGGATGAGAAGAGGTCAGCACTGCAGATGAGGCTTTGAAGAAAATGAGTGCCCTGGGTGTACACTGGGTCCTCCACATGCACACTGATGTGAACTAGGATAATGGCAAGAATTGAGGCAGAGAGGAAGGCTGTGGGCCAGGCACCCAAATCTTCAATGAAATAGGGGAGTAATCAGGCAGAAAAGAGTAATGAGGAGGAAGAGAGGGTACTCCAGCTGAGGACCATGGATCTCAAAGAAATGGGGCAGGGGACAAAGAGCAGAGAAGACACAAATCTCCAACCTGCTAATCCTGAGATCTGCAGTGTATGAGAAAACAGAAGCACCACTTGACAGGGCCTCAAGAAAAGGATATTCCTAGGGAAGGGCCAGGGTCAAGGCAAAGAGAGGGAGGGAAGGACTAAGGAGAGGCTGAGGAAATAGAGGTGGCTGGTGATTATGGAGTGGTAATTTCAGAGGACACTGGGAGGGTTTGGGGGGATCATGGGTAAACAAAAGATTAGAGAACTGACTAGGGGCACAGCACGACAGGGAAGATAAGGAGAGAGAATGGGGAGTGGGGAGAGTTAGCTATCATGGTAAGTGCTTGACAGATATCTGCTGAAACAAATGGAATTATTAGGTATAAACCTAGTATATCCAATCTGACGAGTCCTAACTATCAGATTGTAGGAGTGATAGCACGAGGCCATCATGACAACAATGATGGTGATGGTCTGATGACACCTACTGTGTGCCGAGCACTCCACATTTAATCCTCACAACAACCCATGAGACAGATGACCTCATTAGGATCCCCAGACGGGCTCTGTTCCAAAGGAGGGAGCAAGCAAAAACAGAAGTAACGGAAGTGTAGGAGCCTCGAGAGACTGACAGGCTTTTTTAAAGTTACTTTAGGGATTTTTATGGCTTAACTCATGGTGGCAGACACCAGCCTGACCCACAGCTACAACCTATTCAGTAACTTCAACCAAATACTATTCAGACTGGAGGAAAATCAAAACTAATATAATAATAACTTATGGAAGCCTTGACTTTGTGCCAGATCCTGCGCTACCTGCTTTGCATCGATTATCTCACTTAACCCTCACATCCAAAAGGTAGGTTACCACTATCATCCCCACTTTAAAGGTGAGGAGACTGAGGCAGAAAGTGGGTAACTTGCCCATGATTCACACAAGGAATCCTTATTTAATAACATGACTTTTTCACAAGATTTAAAGTTTTAATACATTACAGTAAAAATGCAGATCACAGTATCACAGAACCTGAAAGACACTGAATCTTGCAAAAGATCTTAAAACATTATATTATAGATTCTCACAATTTCTTTGCATGTTTTTTCAGATGAGGGAAAACCCCATGCAAAAAACCTTTGATGAAATGCCTCCGGATGACGAACGTGTGTGGTCTTTTCAGTTAGGACCTATCCCAGAAGATTCTGAGTCAGTGGGTCCAGCGCAGGCCCTGAGCATCTGTGCTCTTTTAAAAAGCCCCACAGACAACAGTGATGTGCAGTGTGAGTTGGGAACTACTGCCTTAGATTCCCCGCAGTTCCAAACCCAAACTTCCCCTACATGTTTAGACATCTGCAGACACAGAGGGCATTGGAAACTGAGGCAGAGAAGAGCTGAAATTATAAAAACCATCCAACAGAGAGTCAAGGAAAAACATACTCTAGTTAAACTATTTCTCTGTACATTTCTTTGTGTCTGAACTATTTTATAGCTAGTTTACTTTTAAATAAGTTTGCAAAAAATGTTACCAACAGATATTAAATAAACCAATAAAACCAATCAATATCAAATAAGCCTAACCCTAATGTGCTACTGAAAACTATTTTATTTCCCTTTGATAATTCTGACGGCACTTCAGATTTTCTTTGCAAATAGCAGTAGATACGAGAGATACTATTTCCAATTCAACAGTGCTACAGATGTGATCAGTAGCAACTGCGCTGGAGAAGAAATAAAGTTGGGTATAATCCATTTAAGTCCACACATTTCACCACTAACGGTCTCCAAGCCTTTAACACCTATGTACGTATTTATCCATTCATTTAATCAACCACTACTAACAACTACTAAATGCCAGACACTGCTCTAAGTACTTTACTAATAACGAAATATCATTCAATCTTTACACTCACCTATGAAGTACCGATTATGATCACCCCATTTTACAGATCAGGGAAGCGAGACACAGAACGGTTTAGTAACTCGCCCAAGTTCACACAGCTCCTAAGTGGCAGAGCTAGGGTCCGTCTGACACAGTCTGGCTCCAGAGTCATGTTCTGAAGCACTTTGCTTAGTCTCCAAGAACGTACAAAAAGTGCCAGCCTTTGTTTTCCCCACCCTATAGTCCCTATGCGGGCCCAGCTTCCAGGGCATTCTTTCAGTTCCTCTCCTTTCTTGCTCTCTCTGAATGCTCTCCTGCACTATTTATTTATTTTAGTTCTAACCTTAAACATCATCGTCTAAAATACGACCTCTAATGGTAAATGCTGTATTTCCCAGCACTCAACACAAAATTGTAATTATCTACTTCATGTACTTATTTGCTCCCTGTCTATCCTTTCCAACCAGGCTGTGAGGTCCACTACGTCATACACCACGTCAGTCTTGCTCATCATGTGTCCTGATCACTGAATACCCACCAACCAACCAGTAGAAAGGAAGGGCCTGGCACAGAGTGAACTCTCAATAATTTCTGTGGAAGGAAGGAATGGAGGGAGTACCCTTGAGCCTCATGCTTTCTTTTTCATGCTTTCAAGTGCAGGATACATACCTGTGCTCACAATGCTCCCCACACAGCCCCCTAACAGGTAGGCTCTTGTGCACACACTCAAGGGCTCTGGAAAGCTTTGGGCTCTGCACACAAATATTATGTGGTCTAGACAGGCCATTTTCCCCTGAACTGACCTGAGCTTCAGGTGCACAATGGGGATGATGACAACCCCAGTGGAATGTATCCTCTAAAAGAGGGAGACCTGCACTCCTCAGAACCCATCGAAACCAACGCTATTATTATCTACTTCACCTCTGTCTTTCCAGCAAGACTTGGTTCCAAGAAGCCAAGACCACGGGTGCCGCTTCAGCGTCCCACTCCCGGGCACCGCATCCCCAGGCTGGCCCCGTGCCCGGCACACACCGCCCGTTCCATGAACGTGTGACGCGCACGAAGAGACCCCCCTCGCTCCCCGCGCCGCACAGCTGTCTCGCGACCTGACGGGCACCTCTTGGCGCACAAGCCTGTTCCTCAGATACAGGCTCGCCTCCCACCAGCCCCCAGCCCCACGCCCCCAGGCCCCAGCCCCCAGGCACCTCTTGCAAATAGAAGCATCTTCGCAGGTGCTGCGCACTCCCTCGTCGTCTGCGTCGGGCGAGGAGGAAGGGCCGGAGCTGAAGGAGGGCCTCCTCAGGCTAGTGGCCATGGGCGTGGAGGGCCCGGGCTGCTGTGCCCACCGGGGACACGGAGCGGCGTCCACGGACGCCGGGGGAACCAACGAGTCCGGGAGAAAGCAGGGGTGAGCGGCCGGACTCCACCCGGCTCGGCTAGGCTGGCGCGGCTCAGAGACGCCTCCCACCACGGCGGCCCCGCAGCTGTCCCCTCGTCGGCGCTGCCGCCGCCGCCTAGACGCTCACCGGACCATTTCCCCGCCCCGCTCCGTCCGCAGGCGAGCTCATTGGAGAACTCTTTCGGCCCCGCCCACGTAACCCGGAAGTTCACCCGGAAGGAACGTAAACTTAAATGGACGCAAGATCACCGAAGTGCTTTCAGGGAATTGTAGTCTTAGGTGCGTAGGCAGGCCGCCGGGTTTCTTGTTGCTGGTACGAAATTTTATAACTGCAATTAACTCAGGGCGGAAGAGCTGGCAGGATACTCGGGACTAGGGCGAAGGGCAGAGAATCCAGCCTGGGGAAACAAATGTCAGCATTACAGTCAGTCGGGACTCAATCTCATTCAATAATGTAACAAATATTTATGGAGCGCCCAGTCTGCGCCAGGTACTGTGCAACGTGCTTCCCACGCGTAATCGCCTTTTTTGTGAAGGAAGGAATGTGTGGAAAAGTAATACAATGGAAAACTATGTAGCGCCGAAAATAAACCAGAGCTCCCAGTTACAAGCATCAATGGCTGAATTTCAGCAACATACTATTCAGTGAAAGAAGGAAATATAACGTTTTTGTAAAGTTCAAACCAAGCAAAACTAATATTGTTTAGAGAAATGCACATATGTGGTAAAATACTATACAGGAAGGTAAAGTAATGAAGGGAAAAACAGGAATCAGGATATTTGTGACCTTTAGTAAGAGAGGATGGTAGGACACTGGAAGACAAAGATGGGAATGGGGAAGGAGTACAGAGACGACTCAACGACTTCTCTAGTTGGGGTGCGTTCACATGTTTGTTTCATTATTATGCATATTCAAGATGTTCACAACATATATTTTATGCTGTGTTTATTATGAAACATTTTATAAGTAAATAAAAAAGATGTATGCGTGTATATTTCATTTCACTATCTGTTGGGTACCAGGGAATAGATATACTCAAACTTTAACAACCTTGGATCACACACACACACACACACACAAGCAAAACAAACAAACAACAACAGCAAAACCCAATACACATATCTTGGGTCAAGATCAGATATTAAAAGCTATTCAATGGAGAAACAAGAGCTCACTGATACCCAAAGTAGAAATGACAGTGGGGAAGGCAGAGGTTAGGGAGTTTAGCCAGGGGGAGTCGTGATAAGATGAAATCCACCACTCTCCTTGACTCATTCTCAGCCTAGAGGGTATTGCAAACCACTGAACAATCACAGTCTTCCAGCTTGACAGTGTACACAGTCCATGGGTATTAGTGGGTAGTAAGTGTCACAACACGTAGTAGAAGGTGTGGATCCCATAGCTCTGGATGGTGAGGCTGAGGGTGACTGGAAGAAAGTGGAGGCAGATGCATTGATATACCTCTATTGATTGATGAGCAAAGAATGCTTGTGTTCTTTGCCAAGACTTTGAGTCAGAAAAACCGGTGATTCAGAGATTTTGGTCAGTTTTTCGGTGAGGGGCCACCCCAAAGCCTTCCTGCAGGCAGGGCCAGCTCATTCCATTTAAGCTCCTGATCAAGGGGCTGGAACTTTACAACTTAGCAGAGGCATCTGGAAGTGGCAAGCTTAGCCATCTCGGGCTGCATGATGTCTGCAAATATGTGACTGCTCTGGGGTAGCCGAGAACAGTGTCCCAGCCTGAGAAAGTTCAGTGCCACCTAATTTGCATCCTCTGACAAAGTCAAAAAAAGAGTGACTGGAGTTTACAATCCACATGAACATTAATATTTGGAGAGAAAATCTGTGTATTAACCATGGAACTTCTCCCGGAGAGGCTAGAGAGGACATTTGTTGCATTGCCTGTCCAGGATTTCATGCTTCTATTACAAGAGCTAGAGTTTATTCTGAAGAACTAAACTCTCCTTTCGGTCTACCTGGATCAGGTGAGGCTCCATGCCTGGCACTGAGGGCAGACCTTACCAAGGCCTGTCAAGCACATACAAAGCACCCCAGATATACTTCCAGGGTATGTATGTGCTTTTGTGTGTGCAGAGCTTCACCAGGTTGGTCCAATCAGAATGAATCCCAGGAATTGAATGAAAGTTACAAAGTCTGGAAGTGCTCTCTTTCCTGCCAGACTTGAACCTGGGAGGAGGTAAATTTGAACCTACTGAGAGTCCTCTTGCCACCTTATATAGCCTGAGAATGATGCTAATGGGAAGGCTAATGGAGTCTGAGGCAGTGTATGCGTAGCTAGGGGTGACCTGAGTTTAGAGTGTGTTAACTGATGGGAAAATTACCAGAGCCTATGGAGCTCGTCTGTCAGAAACAGGAGAATTCAGAAAGATGAAATAAACTGTCACCTGGCAATTGCAACTTTACTCCTGGGCTGGGCACAGATTATCCCTCCCTTCCCATCATCACATCCTAGCACCTCATTCAAATCATTATCTTCCTTCTTTGTGGTTCCATCTTTGGCCTGATTTCCCCAACAAGCCTTAAACAGCTGTAGTCTGTTAGAAAGGTTATCTTTCTTCCATTGAGTTACTATTGCAACTTTGTCAAAAATCAGTCGGGCGTATTTGTTGGGACTATTTCTGGGTTCTCTGTTCTGTTTCATTCATCTATGTGTCTATCCCTCTGCAAATACTACACAGTCTTGGTTACTGTAGCTGTATATAAGTTGTGAAACCAGGTAGACTGATGGCTCCCACTTAGTCTTCTTTTGCAAAACTGTTTTAGCTATTTTAGTTCCTTTGTCTTTCCATGTAAATTTTAGAATTATTTTGTCTATAGCTACAAAAAAATCTTACTGGTTTTTTTTATTGCGTTAGATCTCTATATCAATGTGGGGAGAATTGACATCTTTACTGCCTTTAGTCTTCCAATCATGAACATGATCTGTCTCTCCACTGATTTAGATCTTTGATTTCTTTTCCCAGTGTTGTGTAGTTTTCAGCATACAAGTCCTGGACATGTTTTGTTAGATTTACATCTAAGTATTTTTTTATTAGTGATCCTAAGTGTATTTTTAACTTTGCTGTCCACATATTCATTGCTCGTACACAGAAATACAACTGACTTTTGTGTGTTTATCTCCTTCCTATGACATTGGTGAACTCTATTGTTACTTCTAGGAAGAATTACTTTTTTAATAACTACTTGTGGTATAAGGCATGATATTAAGATGCAATATTATGAACTGTCTTGATATCCGGTAAATCTAGGGGACCTCAAATGGCCTAACTGCAATTCCCCACTCCTCTTCGCCCTCTTCTCCCACACGTAAGGTCCCCTGGCCAAACAACCCTTCTCATCACAGGGACCAGACACAGTGCCTGCTTGTTCCCGACCTCAGGCTTCAGTTCCCTATCATGGAATTATTCCAACAAGCCCATCACACCCTCCTGTGGGAACCAGGGCTCACCTCACCCTCTTGTTACCACAGAGTCCTGTTACTACCCAAACCTCTGCTTGTTCAGTCAGCCCCCAAGTGCGATCCCCATGTGGCCCTGCATGGTGTGTGTTGTCCTCCTCCCCAGGCTGTGAGTATACATGATAAACTAACAAACTCCTGCTCATCCTGTCTGTTTGTTGCCGAGTGTCCTGTGTTCTGTGTTCAGACATCCCCATGAGTCTTGGATGGGAATCTCTCTCTCACCAATGGAGTAAAGAGGAGGTGACTAAAACAGCATCATAAACAAGATGACCCAACCTCACCTGAGGACACCCAGACATCTTTCACTAACTATTCCTCTTCTAACTAACTGGGTCATTGGCAGGAGTTACCATCTCGGGTGTGAGGGCCGATTGCCGGCCAGCTTGAGCTTTAGCTTGTGTTCTGTTCTCTCAAGTGGATGCTGCCATCTCTTCCCACCCAAATGTCTCATTCTTGCCCACAAGGCAAAACATATTCTTAATTTACTGTATACTGGACTGAGGTGCCATCAGGTGTGGCCTGTGTCTGGCAGGCAGTCTCCCAGGCTCGCACCTGAGGCCAGTGACAACACAACCTCCTAACTGGTGGGTGCTTGAGTTCCACTTCCTGAATGTTGGGCTGGTGCTCCTTGGTCACTGTGTCTAGCCCGATTACCATCAGTGGCTGCTTGGGGCAGTCACAGAGACACTGTTTGGGAAAGTACACCCCCCATACAGTCCTGGGGATGACCCCCTCTTTAGCTCGAGAAAAGGAAGGAGGCCACAAGCCCAGGAAGATTTCAGAAGGACTCCTGGTTCCCTCCTGAGTCAGTGCTGTTCAGGCAAAGGCAGTGAGCTCACCCATCTCCTGTGCTGCTGCTCATCTTGCTGCTGTCAGGGGCTCTCCAGACCCATAAGGGTTTCGAGGTGCACATGTATGGCAGCTCATGGCCCAGGCACTGATGACAAAAGACAAAAGTGTGTGTAGGGGAGCACTTCATATTCAACTTCTCTCCCAATGCAAAACCCCTAACCAGCACACTTGGGCTTTGCTTAGTGTTGTTCCTGACCAGCATGCCAAAGGACTAATCTTGTCATCAAGAGGCTTGAGGTCCCCACCTTGGCCATAGACAAAATGACCTCCCGGATGTGGACTTCAGTACTGGGGAGATTGACTGGCATTCCCTGGAGGAAAAGGATACTCATCTATGAGGTCCAACACCTGGTTCTCTTTCTCCATAACCACTCAGAAGGTCTGCCCACATGTCATTGGATGGAGAAACACAAACACTGTGACTCTCCAGGCAAAAATGTCCTGAGAGAATATGCACAGAGAGAAGGGGAGGGGGAGGGAATCAGTCCCCAGGGGGGAGAAGGTAGAGCTGCAGCAGAAGATGGCTTCCACCCCTTAACGTCTGGATGGTGGGGGGGGCCTGTGCTCCTCCATGCACCCTGCTGCCTAAGCCTGGGTGACACAAAACCCTGATCCTCAGGGTTATGAGGAAAATAACGCACAGCACCCCTGTGGCACAGTGAAGGTGTTAATTCAAACCTGACTTAAATACAACCATTGCTGTGAGAGTGGCCCTAACCCTGATGCTCCCGACCTGAGCCTCTCTGGAGGGAAAACTGATAAACAAGAGCAGGGCAGAAAGACACTCCCCAGCCTCAAGTGCATCCTTGACCATCAGACCAATCAAAAGATAAATGAAGGAGAGAAAGCTGGATACATCTGGAGGAAGCAATCACACAAAAGAACGAATTCCAGAAAGGCTCACAATTTGGCCCACTTAGAAATTGAAAATTTACTAAAATAATTTATATGGTGAAAAGATAAATGGCACTGACTGGCCTTTTGCCTCTACAACACTGGTTCTGAACTAACTTTAACATCTGCTAAAATGCACCAGTTGGCAAGCCTTCAAGGCTTTACACCAGGGCTCAAATTACAGTTATACTTAGTGTAGTAACCACGTTTTCCACTTTCTGTACTAAACGCTTTGACATCTGAGGCCTTGGTCACCTTGGAGGGACTGTCTCTGCCAGGGCTAACTAGTTGCTAGAGATAGCAGATGACTCCTCAGTGCGCTCCTTTCATAGGTAATCATCTAGAGTCAACATCCCAACCCCCTCCTCTATGAGGGTCTTCCACTCTGGGCCACTCTTCTGCCCTCATCACCTCAGGGACAGGGACCAGACAACCAGGGACACCACTGAGCCCTGAGCCCACTGAAATGAGTCAAACTAGCCAATCTAACACCTGTTTTCGTCACCTTGCTCCTCGCTTCCTGTGGAATCCACAAGAAAGGCTCTTGCCCACGTTTTCCCCTTGCTCCTTCTGCCTCCTGACTGACCCTGGCGCTGCCCTGTGTGGCCCTCCACGGTGTGCCCTGCCTTCTGTTGATCAAGATCTGTGAGGACAGAAAACTTCTTTCTTCATGACAGCTATTTCTGTATCTTTGTGTTAGACTGTACCTAGTGGAAACAAATCTTGGGTACCCTTAAAACACCTGGGATCCCACTTCATTTACACAAGGCTGAATATTTTGCTATTTTATATTTGGTTAATACATTCTGTTCAGAGCCTGTTTGAACATCCTCTCAGCCACAGTTTGCCATCACCTCTGAGAGGACATGTTTTTACCTTGTTACCCACAAGTACCTAAGCCATTCTGCTCTCACAGGCAGTCTTTGCAGACAGGATCCTCACTGAATCCCCCTTTCCCCAGGAGTACAGGTATGAAGCAACTTTTATGACCTCCTCCTTCGAGGACATTTGTTTGACACACTTGTAATGGACATACAAGTCCACAATCTTTTAGTAGTTTTTTGGTTCTGGAGGCAACATAACCCTTGTGTGCAAATTTTATTTAAGCCTATTTATGCTGTTACAAATAAATTAGCCCACCTTCAGCGGGGGTCTGCTCCAACAAAAGGCTCTGCAAACTGTCCAAATTAAAATCACCAGGCACTCCTGTCAGAGCCTCAGAGACTCCTTCAGTGAAGAGGCTTCAGCGACCTCCTCTTACGCTTCCTGGAGCCTCTGGACCACCCACCATGTGCATACACTGTCTCTGGGCTTCTGATGCAAGAAACCGCCCTCCTTGGCCCTGCATTATACTACAGTAGAGCAGCAATCACTGGTCATGCACTGGGATCTTCGGGATTCTCCCAGACCTTGAGCCTCCATACCCAGCTGCCCACTATTCCTTGGGTCATGGAAGCAGTACCCCACAAGTTCAGGAGTTAGCAAGGCCTCTTTGCTACAGGATGGAGCCAAACCTGGGCCACATGGCATGTCCTACCTGCTGGCAAGGGTGCTCTCCCCTGTCCCCACTCCATTGCCAGATGCCATGATGCTGGAGGATGTTACCCCTTCCCCAGGTTGCTTAGTACCTGGGGATTCCCTTAGGATCAACCGAGTGAATGTCAACGAGAGTTCATATACTTGAGTTTGCTGATGACCACTTCTCCTTTCTGGCCAATTGTGCCTCCAGGGAAGCATTTGTCTTCCTCCCTAAAAGTCTCAGTCATCACCAAGGTGTAATTGATGTCAAGGCATCAAAGAATCAATTCTGGTATGAGGCCTGAAACGAAGATTCAGTATTAAGTGTGGCCTTGACTTCCGGTCAAATCAGAGGGCCTTAAATGGCCTACTTGCAAGTTCCCTACCCTCTCTGCTCCCACAGTTAAGGTCCCCTCACCAAAAAGACCCCTTTATTACAGGGACCAGGCACAGTTGCTCCACAAGTAGTAGGCTCCAGTTTACTATCAGCCTGTGTAATTACTCAAAGAAGGCAATCATACCTTCCTGCAGGAACCAAGGGTCACAACCACCCTCTTGTCACTGAAAAGTGTGCTCCCATAGCCATACATATTTACTCTCTTCCAAAGAGCTCTCCCTGTTTGGCTCTGCATGGAGTGCAGTGTATTCCCCTGGGATGGGAGATTACTTGACAAATAAACTGTTGTTGAGCTCATCTGTTAAGCATGCAGACAGGCCATCACCTGAGAGGGGGTGAGAGTTGCAGCATCTAAGTGAAGAGAAGGAAAATTAAACACTTCTGGTGTGTAGTTTCTTGAAGCAAGGGCTCTGTTGTGATAAGGCAGATGGTCCTGAAGTCATTTGAGTCAGAACCTGTTTGGGGTTTGCAGAAAATTGCACGTGGCAGGAGGGTGGCCTGTATGTGGGTGAGGAGCAGGGAGGAAAGCTGCAGAGGCGAGGTCTTGGAGATTCAGCTAAAGTTCAGCTTCCAGGAAATGAGGAACCCTGAATTATTTCAAGCAGGGAAGCGATGAAACCAAACACAAACTCAGGTTTGTTTACCCGATTTTGCAGCAAAGCCAATCAGTGAAACGTTAGGATTATAGCAAGGAAAGAGGTTTATGAACAAGAGGCAGCCAGACAAGGAGGTGAGAGTAGCTACGCAAAACTCAAAGGAAAAATGCTGGGGTTTTTAGCTGCGGTTTCGGTTTCGGGTAGGGGTGGGGACCAGGAGAGCGCTGCAGGTGAAGCTTGAAGAGTCCTCTGCTCAGGTGCGACTGTCGTTTGTGTTTCTTCGTGGGTCACAAGTGCGAAGTTAGTGGGGTTCGACGTGTTGCATGCCGTGGATCCTTGTCTGTGACGCGGAAAGTTGGCGATCTGTCATTTCAGCTGGTCCAAGCGTCTGCACGATGTCCAGTCGTGCGGGGGCCGGGGGTTGCCATCAAGCTGCTCTCTGATCTGCCGTCTTCCTGTTGTTCTGCAAAACAACCTCAGAAACTTTGGTTACGTTCTTTGCCACGTCCACCCCTATGGGGGCCGGGACCGTGTCAGTAACGGCAGGGTTTTCCTCTTAGTTCACCCTCCCAGCAGTGTGAAGGATGGATCCAAGGGGGGCGAAGAGGGCAGCCAATAAGATCAGTAAGGTAGCCAAGGGTTCTCTGGGAGAGGTGACATCTGCAGCTCCATGCTTTTCGGCAATGGATGGAGGACAGGGGAGGGCACCGAATCTGACAGGTAGGACATGCCACAGGGACCATTTTTGGATCCATCCTGTTGCAAGGAGGCCTTGGTAACCTTCCCACACTTGTTGCGTGCTGCTTCCAGGACTAAAGTGATAATAGGCAGCTGGGAATGGAGGCCTCAGTGTCCAGGAAAGACTCTATTTCCAAAACAGGCCACTGATTGCTGCTCTAATACTGCCGAATGCAGGACCAATGAGGCGGGCTTCTTGCTCAGGAACCGACAGAAACTTACCCACGTTTTGGGTTTTCCAGGAAGCATGAGAGGAGGTTGCCGAAGCCTCTTCACCAGAGGAGTCTCTGAGGGCTCTAGTGGGATGGCTTGTTGATTTTAATTAGGATAGCTTCTAGAGTCTTTTGCTGGAGGGGGTCCACGAAGAAGCTGGGCTAATTTGTAGGTGACAGCATAGATGGCCTTAAGTAATATTTGTAGACAAGGACTATATCGCCTCCAGAGGGAAGGGTAGGATCAGGAGAGCGCTGGGGGTGAAGCTTGAAGAGTCCTCTGCTCAGGTGCAACGGTCGATCCCATTTCCTCATGGGTCACAAGTGCGAACTCAGTAGGGTTCGACGTGGTGCACGCCGAGGATCTCTGTCCGAGACGCAGAAAGTGGGCGATAGGTCATTTCAGCTGGTCCAAGCCTCTGCACGATGTCCAGTCAGGCGGGGGCCAGGGGGCTGCCATCAAGCTGCTCTCTGATCAACCGTCTTCCAGTTGTTCTGCAAATCATCCTCAGAACCCTTGGTTACTTTCTCGGCCACGTCCACGCCTGTGGGGCCGGGCACCGTGGTGTCAGTAACGGCAGGGTTTTCCTCTTGGGTCACCCTCCCAACAGTGTGGAGGATGGGTTCAAGCGGGGAGGGGGGGGTGCGGTGTGCCAGGAGGCCAGCCGGCAAGATCAGTAAGGAGTCTACTGGGCTGGTTGCGTGCAAGAGACAGGAAGGCATGCGGCAGAGCAGCGGGGACGGCAAAGACGGGAAGGCGCTCGGCTCCCTTTGGGAGTCGGTAGGCTGCCAAGTGGGTGAGACAGAGAGCTCAAGCGTGGCCCTGAGGCCTCTCGCTCTCGGGGGGGGGGGGGGCGGGGATGAGATGGGCAGAGGTTTTCTGAGGTGATGAAAGGAAGGTAAGAGGAGGGGGAGGGTTCTTTTGGAGGATACCGGGCTCCCTTTTGGACGTGTCGGTTTTGAGAAGCCTTTGGACATCCCGAGAGGTGCGTCCAGCAGACAGTTAGAGAAAGCAGCGTGGAGTCAGGGGCAGGGTGACGTCAGTCGTACGCACTCAGAAGCCCTGGGCATCCGGGGGGCGAGTCGAATCGTAGGAGAGCGCATGAGCTTGCTCTGAGACCCGAGGGGTTCCTGTTCCCTGAAGACCATGCCTTGCCTTCGAGAACAGAACCCTTGGAGAAGTGGTCGGGAGGAGAAGCCGCAGAGGAAAGGGAGACAGAGGGGTCTGAGGTTAGGAAGGGCACCTGGGGAGGGGGCCATCCCCCAGAGAAAGAGGGTGGAGAGA
Organism: Equus caballus; assembly: GCF_041296265.1. Taxonomy (NCBI): domain Eukaryota; kingdom Metazoa; phylum Chordata; class Mammalia; order Perissodactyla; family Equidae; genus Equus; species Equus caballus. Next base: position 34,564 of record NW_027222175.1, read on the forward strand.
ACTTGCAGAGACTGAAGGCGTGGGCAGCATTCCTCAGACACCACAGAGAGTTTAGGAAGACGAAGGAACCGAAGGGCGTGCCCTGGCCTCTTGCTAGGACGGGACGGCGACGAGATTTGGGGAGTCTTTCGAGGAGCCGGTGAGAGACGAGGCGATGACTGGATGGCTGACGAGGAGTCGAGGTCTTTTGGCAGCAGCTTAGCCGTGAAAGGTAGAGAGAGAAGGCGGTGGTGGAGGAGCGGAAAGGAGAGGTGTGGATGCTGGGAGAGACTTGGGTGTGCTCAGCGGCTTAAGGAAAGAAAGAGACGGGCCGAAGAGAAAGCAGCTGGCAAACTGAGGGAACGAGATCTTTGGGGGAGGCTGAGCAGACGGTTCCCAGGGCACCCCACGTGGAGCCAGGACCCTGGAACTGCCAAGCTGAATCCCTCTTCCTGGAAAACCAAAGGGAAAGGGGAGGGGTGGGTGGAGAGAAATAGAGGGACGTTCAAACGTGGGTGAGGGGTGGTGCGGGAAACGGAGAGTTCTTGACTAGCTGGCCTCTGATCTCTTCGGGTACCGAACGGTATGAGGACGATCCCGCTTGAGGCAGGCGATGGAGATGATTTGGAGGGGCTGTTGAGGAAACGGGGCGCGGTGGCGGGGGGGTTGCCCACGGCCCTCTGATGGGCTTGGGGGCGGAAGCGGCTTCCATGCCCATCGCGAGGCGCCGGTTCAGTCAGTCGGTGTCCATCCGGACCACAGACCACAGACCCCTGCTTTGGAAAACAACAAGATGCAGTTCGTAAACCCTTGCAAAGATCTCTGAGGTCTGGTGACTGGCATTGCAACCAAAAGCGAGTCAGGGAATAAGACCCTCCCGTGCTTAGGAGTTTTCCTGTCTGTCCCAGAGGCCGCAGAGCACCCGAGGGCGGTTTCCCAGGCAGTGGAAAGAGGAGGAGGACCGAGCCGGGGGAAAGCAAGCTTTCCTCGTGAAGTTTGGATGCCCGCTGCACGTTGGTGCCCTTCCCCTTTCTTCCTACTGTCCCGGGAGGGGGCGCCCTCGCGCGCTTTCTGATGCTGCAGCACTAAGGCAAGTGAGGTTCCCGCTCCCCGAGGGAAAGCTCAATAAACGCCCCCCTCCCCCCGCCCCCACCCTTCCCACCCCCCCACTCTTCCCACACCCCCACCCCCCACCCGCCCGCAACGCCCCCACCTCCCAGACCCAACCCCCACCCCCCCACCCCACGCCCCCCAGCTCCTCCCAGACGGTGACAGCGTGACAAACAGAATCGGAAGCGTCCTTGGCCCACAGCCTGCGATCCCACCCGTGCCGCGCCTGCTCTCCAGAGAAGTGACGTCCGTCCGCTTTAAGGTGGGTGGCTACCTGCAGCGACACCCTTTTGAAAGCGCGAACCATAGCTATTTCTTTGAAAGCTCCAGTGAAGCCGCAGAGAAACCTGTGAGCTTTAGCACAAGGCCACTTTGTGCTAAGGAACCCGCAGCGAGGGACCGGCTTTCCTGAAAGCGCCGTCGTCTCCTCTGCGGCTTGGGGAGCCTCTAGGGCTTGGACAGGCCTTGGAGCAGCCCGGCAGCACTCTTGGCGGGTGGCAGCAGCCAAGGTGTGCCGGTGGGCACGACGTCGGTCACGGCGTCTAAGAGAAGGTGCCCAGACCCGCCGGTTCCGGGGCCGGGTGGGTCGATGAGAGACACGGCTGGGGAGCAGGGATTCCCGTCCGATCTTCTGGGGGTGGCTGCGAGGGCGGTTCTCAGAAGAGCTGGCACGTTCTTAGGCAGTGTCTTCCTGGCGGGTGCTCCGGGACGCTTCCTGGGCTGAGCGGGGAGCTGTCGTGGTGGAGAAGCTCCCTGAGACTCAGCTTCTAGAAAGTTCACGAAAAGCTCCGAGAAGGAACTCTTGAGCTCGGGTTGCTGGTTGGGTCTCCGAGGAGGAGGCGTGTCGGGGGCACTGCGGGATCCGAGCCGCCCGGTCACCCATCCGGTAAGGCCGCCCTGCTCTTCCTGCAGCAACTGCTCCATGGCCTCCCTTTCCACACCCAGGGTGCTTCCCATCCGTCGGAACGCTTCCCGGCGTTCGTGTCTGGCGCTTTGCAAGGCGTCCGTGAAGAGCTTTCTCAGGAGGGCCTTGTCTGCTTTTCCTTCCAGGGTGCTCACTAAGTCGGTCCACTTCTTTTGGACGTCCTCCAGCACTTCCCGTCGGGCCTCGTCTTGTCGCTGCAGTCCTCCGATCTGCTCCTCCTGCAGGCGCGAGGCGGCTTGCGCTCTCTCCAGCCGTCCCTGCAGCGACCTCAGCTTCCCTTCCAGGCCGTCTGCCTTTTGCATCCATTCGGCCAGGACCACCTTCAGGTTGGCCAGGGCTCCGGCCTGCTGCTTCTCTGCTTCCCGGGAGGCGGACAGCTGGAGGGCAGTCTCCTCTTTCTGCTGGGTGACCGCAGTCAGTTGTTCCTGCAGGGACCCGACCCGGGCAGCGGCCCGCTGGCTCGCCTTCTGCATGGCGTGGGAAGATGACAGGAGCCTCTCCTCTAGCGCCGTGACTTTCCTCCTGAGTTGAGCCGCTCTGTCTTCTGCCAGCCGCGCTGCCCGGAGATGCCAGTCTTCGCATTCTGAAGCCTGCGTCCGAGACCTCCCCAGCTCCTGGCCTAAGCGCGCTCCCTTGTCGCGCAAAAGGCGAACCTCCTCCCGCAGGGCGCACTTTTCCACTCGTTCCTGTCTCAGCGCCAGCGCCGCCTCATCTCTCTCGTGCTGAAAGACAATGCTCTTTTCCTGCATGGAGGTCACTGCATTGAGAAGCTGGCTCAATTCCCCAGCCCGGCCCTCTTCTTTTTCTCTCAGGAGGCACTCAAAAGCCAGAGCCTTCTTCTTCACGGAGACGCATTCGAATTCCTTCTCCCTCAGCATCGTAGAGAGGCGCCTGTTCGTCTCTTGTAAGGCTTGGTTTTCGGTGTCCTTCTCCCTGGACCTTTCCAGCAGTTTTGCATTCTCCCGTTTGACTTGGCACGCATCCGCTTCCAGATGGACTATCCTCTCCTTCAGGTTTGTCACCGCCTGCCTCAACAGTTCGTTTTCGCTCGCTTGGGTCGTGAGGGTTTCCCTCAGAGAAAGGAATTCCTCCCTCTGCGCCTCGATTAAGAGCTCTCTGTCCTCCAGCGTGTTCTGTAAAGCCTCCTGTTTCTCCTTGAGCCGCTGAATTTCGGAATCCGTCTGTGCGTGCCGTTCTCTCTCCCGTTCCGAGGTGGCGGCCATCGCCTCGGACAGTCTCTGAGTCTCCTCCTGGAGGCTTCTGATGGCTGCGTCTTTTTCCTCCGTGGCTCGCCTTAAGGCTTCCACCTCTGCTGGCGGCCCTTTCGAAGACTCGCCCGGCGCCTCGGACTTAATTGCCTCCTGAGAGCCGGCCGCCTCGCAAGTCCGCGACGATGCGGCGGGCGGCTGTGGTGACGTGAGGGCGGGTGGACCCAAGAGAACCTCCTTGGCATTGCAGAGCTGCTCTAGGCCGAGCTGCATCTGTGCCAGTCTCTTCCCCAAGAGCCGGAGTTGGGTCGCATCCCCTCGAGGACGCGGGAACGGGGCGGCAGAGTGCATCTGTCGCCGACACTTCTCCTCGCTGTCCACTGAGGCCCGTGCCTCGAGTGGTGGGAGTTCTTTCTGAAGTTGGGATGACTCCCGCTGCAGATGGTGCACCTCGGTGAGCACCAGCCGCTGCCACTCCTCCAGCACGTTGACCCGCTGCTTCAACGTGCCCCGTTCCCGGAGAAGCTCCTCCAACTGATTCGCGTCCACGCCCCGAACCTCATGGCCAGCGTCGGACGTTTGCCAGATGGTCAGTAAAGTCTGACATTTCTGGCTCAAGGCACCGATTTCAATGTCTTTGGCTCGGACGAGGCGTGATAAGTGCCGGATCGCTTCTCGAAACATGTCCTCACCGCCGCTGTCAGATCGAGGGCGCCGTGTCTGACTTTCGCCTCGCAGCTTCGCGAGCTCTGCTTCTTTGGCCACCAGCAGGTCCATCATTGTGTGATACGCCCTTTTCAGGTGGCTGTTTTCCCTCAGCTTCTCGTCGAAAACGGCCAACACTCGTTCCCTTTCCAAAGCAGAGGCTTGCAGTTGCTGCTGGAGGCCCCCCGCATCCTGGACCGAGGCAGCCGAAGCTAGGCGAGCGGGAAGGCCCTGGCTCTGCCAGTCTTGCGGCTGGATCGTCTGAGTTCGTGGCCCGGTCTCATCGTCGTCCGGCTCATCAAGCCGCTCGGTCAGAGGGATCGTCTTTTCGGCCCCAAGTTTCAGCGCCTTCCTCTGCTTTTGCTCTTCAGTGGTCCTTGGAGGATGCTGGGTTTCCTCCTCCAGGTGACCTTCGATCCCTTTCAGTTGAGACCCCTCAGATTCTAGTTGTGTCCCGGCGTCGAGGGTGTTCGGGTCAACCACTGGAGCGGCTCGAGCCCGTTGTCTCTGTGGCTCCAGTGCTTCCCTCAGGTGACTGCCTTCTTCTTGCAGGGAGGCGAGCCTCGTGTCTCCTTCCTCGAGGCTTTCCCGCAGAGTTGCGGTGTCTCTCCGAGCTGGAGTTGCCGGTCTCTCCTTCTCGGGTGGTCCGGTCGCCCGAATGGCTTCCGTCTCCGTTCTCCCCGAGTCGGGTAAGTCTGGCAGCTTTTGCGTCCCCTTCCTCAGCACACCTCTGGTGAAGTCAGAGAGGTGTGCGGGGAGGGAAGCCACGCTGCCGCCCACTCGCCCCAGGGAATGGCCTAAGCCGGAGCCGAGGCCGGGGCGGCCAAACCAGGAGGCCATCGCTGCGGGTCACAGCACTGACCTGGTGCGCTCCGCGAAGAGCGTCCAGCCCAGCCGGACAGCCCCGCCAAGTGTCAGGGCCCCGGCGGCTGCGCGAGGCTAAGGGTCAAATCACAGCCAGGCGCTGCTAGGCAACGGCGGGCTGGCGGCCTGGGGGCGGGGCCTGGGCGGGGCCTGGGCGGGGCCTGGGCGGGGCGCGGGCTCCAACCGTTGGGCTCGGGGCTCCCGGAGGGGAGGGGAGGGGCTGCCCGCAACCGCGAGGCCTGCCGCCTGGCCCTCACCCATGGCCACCTCCTGACACGCGTGCCCCGCTCCGCCCCCCTCCACCCCCCACCGCCAGCCCCGTGGGCCTCCGCTCATCCCCAGGGCTTCCCACCACGGCGGTGGGCCCCCCTCTCCCTCTGCTTCAGTGCCGCCCCCGGGGGCCAGGCGGCCCTCCTGCCCCCTGGGGCCGCCCGCCAGGAACGCCGCGCTGAAGGCCGCCATCCCCACACCACCGCCACCTGTGCGCGTGGCAGCGCGTGTGGGCAGAAAGGACCCCAGGGCTCTGACTGCCGCCAAGCGCCTCCCACGCTCCCTCCTGTCCTGCGGCCGGGAATCTTCCCAGCCGGCTTGGAGAACACTCGGAGGGCCAAGGTAGGTGGGGACCCGCCTCCACCTGCAGAGTTCCGACGAGTGTGTTTGGACACACGTCGGCCCCCTGCGCAGAAGCACGACCCTCCTGAGCACCCTGACCGTGGCCATCCCCCACACAGTCGCCGGGGTCCTTGCCCCGCCGCCTCGCCGCCCTCTTCCTGCGGCCCTGCCTGGAGAAGCGGTCCCCGGGAGGAGCCTGGGGGCTCTCGGGCGCCACAGGCGGGGTGTGGCACACCGCGTGCACGCTGTGCGCCCGCTTCTGTCAGCGCGGGGCGGGCTGTGGTCGGCGAAGGGAGTCTTCCCCATGCGTCGAGCGGGCGGTGGAGCGGGGAAAGGACCCAGAGGTGCTCGTGCAGCGCGCGGCCCCCAGCCCCGCTGAGCCCGGCGGAACGTCGTCCTCGGGGCCCGACTCGGGGCCGGCGGCCGAGGCCCGGCTGCGCGCCGCCCCCTGGGCCTGCCGTGCGCTCCTGCCCCGGCGCGGGGCGCGGGGGCGGCGCGGCTGGCCCCGCGGGCCTGGGGACCCGCCGCCGCAGCGACCAGAAAGTCCCGGTCAGCCTGCCCCGAGCTCCGCGGGCCTGGGAGCCCGGCGCCGCCGCCGCCGCCGCCGCAGCCGCCGCCGCGGCCGCCGCCGCCGGCGGCTCGGCAGCGTGGCGCGGGAGCAGCCGCCAGGCCGTCCCGATGCGCGCGCCAGGAGCCCCGCAGGCTGGGGAGCCGCCGCCGCCGCCGCCGCCGCCAGGTAGTGGCCGTTGCACTGCGGGAGGCCGCGGGCCCACCAGAGCATGGGCAGGTGAGGGCCCCGGGCGGCCGCCTCCCTCCGTGCACCCGTCGGGGTCTCCACCGCCCGGGCCCCGCCCCCGGGAGCAGGGACCTGCGCCTTCTCCTGTCCTGCCGGCGACCCTGGCGCCCGTGCTGGCTGCCTGGGGCCACCACTCCCATCCCTGGGGCGCGTGCCTTTGCACAGGCGCTGACGGCGGCGCTGGGGTGGGGGGCGCGGGGCGGGGCGCGGCGGGCTGGCGGGTGCTGGGACCGGATTCTCAGCCTTGGGCTCCAGCGGGGCGGGGTGGGGGGGGCGATTAAGGAGTGACGCGGGGTGGTCGTGGGGGCAGGGCGCGCCGCGCAGACCCTTGAGGTCCAAGTGCAGACAGCGGAAATCTGTAAAGGGGCTTCCAGCCGGTGGGATCCCCTCGGTGCGTGCGTTTCCCTTGGGCCTTCAGGGAAGCGGGAGGCGGTGCTGCCTCCAGCCCAGGGCGAGGAGGAAGGAGCGGTGCCAGTTGTTGACCGCGTGAAATTTGGAATCGGGAGCAGGATGCAGGCGCCGGGCGCCAGTGAAAGGAAAAAGGGTTCTCCGGATCCTCTTCCTCCCTTTGGCTTTGGCAGCAGCTGCTTCTCCGTGTTGCTTTGGTCCTGCTGCCGTGCTCTTCCGGCGGGCGCTGAGTGTGAAATGCCCCAGGAAGCGGGGCGGGGAAGAGGTTGAGGATGGAAGAAGGCGAGCCGGCATGGGTGGGGGGAGCAGGCGCTGCAGGAAAGGTGATCCACCTTTCCTTGCTCTCCGCTTGCTGCCTTTCCCTGAGCCTTGGACTTCCACCCCTTCCGCCTCCGCCCGTCCTCCCGTCCTCCCGTCCAACCTCTCTCTCCTCTGAGTCCTGCCAAGAAGAGGCAGGTCGAACACTTGCGGTGTGCACTGGATCGAAGGGATTACCCTGCTAGGATTAGGCTCGCTCGATGAGCTTGAAGTCCTTTGAGTCAGAACCTGTTTGGGGTCTGCAGAGAGTCGCACGTGGCGGGAGGGTGGCCCGCGTGTGGGTGAGGAGCAGGGAGGAAGGCTGCAGGGGCGAGGCCTTGGAGATTCTGCTCCAGTTTGGCCTGCAGGCAGTGGAGAACCCTGGATTCCTTTCAAGCAGGGAAGCGATGGGACCACACACAAACTCAGGTCCGGGTACCCGATTTCGCAGCCAAGCCAATCAGTGAGAAGTCAGGGTTGCAGCAAGGAAAGAGGTTTATGATCAAGAGGCGGCCAGACAAGGAGGTGGGCGTAAAACTCAAACCCGCCTCCTCAAAGGGAAAACAAAACGTTGGGGCGTTTTTATCTGGGGTTGGGGTAGGGGTGGGACCAGGAGAGCGCTGGGGGTGAAGCTTGAAGAGTCCTCTGCTCAGGTGCGACTGTCACTCGTATTTCTTCGTGGGTCACAAGTGCGAAGTCAGTGGGGTTCGACGCGTTGCACGCCGAGGATCTCTGTCCGTGACGCGGAAAGTGGGCGATCCGTCATTTCGGCTGGTCCAAGCCTCTGCACGATGTCCGCTCGGGCGGGGTCCGGGGGGGCTGCCATCAAGCTGCTCTCTGATCTGCCGTCTTCCTGTTGTTCTGCAAAACAACCTCAGAAACTTTGGTTACTTTCTCGCCCACGTCCACCCCTGTGGGGGCCGGGCACCGTGGTGTCAGTAACGGCAGGGTTTTCCTCTTGGGTCACCCTCCCAACAGTGTGGAGGATGGGTTCAAGCGGGGAGGGGGGGGTGCGGTGTGCCAGGAGGCCAGCCGGCAAGATCAGTAAGGAGTCTACTGGGCTGGTTGCGTGCAAGAGACAGGAAGGCATGCGGCAGAGCAGCGGGGACGGCAAAGACGGGAAGGCGCTCGGCTCCCTTTGGGAGTCGGTAGGCTGCCAAGTGGGTGAGACAGAGAGCTCAAGCGTGGCCCTGAGGCCTCTCGCTCTCGGGGGGGGGGGGGGGGGCGGGGATGAGATGGGCAGAGGTTTTCTGAGGTGATGAAAGGAAGGTAAGAGGAGGGGGAGGGTTCTTTTGGAGGATACCGGGCTCCCTTTTGGACGTGTCGGTTTTGAGAAGCCTTTGGACATCCCGAGAGGTGCGTCCAGCAGACAGTTAGAGAAAGCAGCGTGGAGTCAGGGGCAGGGTGACGTCAGTCGTACGCACTCAGAAGCCCTGGGCATCCGGGGGGCGAGTCGAATCGTAGGAGAGCGCATGAGCTTGCTCTGAGACCCGAGGGGTTCCTGTTCCCTGAAGACCATGCCTTGCCTTCGAGAACAGAACCCTTGGAGAAGTGGTCGGGAGGAGAAGCCGCAGAGGAAAGGGAGACAGAGGGGTCTGAGGTTAGGAAGGGCACCTGGGGAGGGGGCCATCCCCCAGAGAAAGAGGGTGGAGAGAACTTGCAGAGACTGAAGGCGTGGGCAGCATTCCTCAGACACCACAGAGAGTTTAGGAAGACGAAGGAACCGAAGGGCGTGCCCTGGCCTCTTGCTAGGACGGGACGGCGACGAGATTTGGGGAGTCTTTCGAGGAGCCGGTGAGAGACGAGGCGATGACTGGATGGCTGACGAGGAGTCGAGGTCTTTTGGCAGCAGCTTAGCCGTGAAAGGTAGAGAGAGAAGGCGGTGGTGGAGGAGCGGAAAGGAGAGGTGTGGATGCTGGGAGAGACTTGGGTGTGCTCAGCGGCTTAAGGAAAGAAAGAGACGGGCCGAAGAGAAAGCAGCTGGCAAACTGAGGGAACGAGATCTTTGGGGGAGGCTGAGCAGACGGTTCCCAGGGCACCCCACGTGGAGCCAGGACCCTGGAACTGCCAAGCTGAATCCCTCTTCCTGGAAAACCAAAGGGAAAGGGGAGGGGTGGGTGGAGAGAAATAGAGGGACGTTCAAACGGGGGTGGGGGGTGGTGCGGGGAAACGGAGAGTTCTTGACTAGCTGGCCTCTGATCTCTTCGGGTACCGAACGGGTATGAGGACGATCCCGCTTGAGGCAGGCGATGGAGATGATTTGGAGGGGCTGTTGAGGAAACGGGGCGGGGTGGGGGTGGGGGGTTGACCACGGCCCTCTGATGGGCTTGGGGGCGGAAGCGGCTTCCATGCCCATCGCGAGGCGCCGGTTCAGTCAGTCGGTGTCCATCCGGACCACAGACCACAGACCCCTGCTTTGGAAAACAACAAGAAGCAGTTCGTAAACCCTTGCAAAGATCTCTGAGGTCTGGTGACTGGCTTTGCAACCCAAAGCGAGTCAGGGAATAAGATCCTCCCGTGCTTAGGAGTTTTCCTCTCTGTCCCAGAGGCCGCAGAGCACCCGAGGGCGGTTTCCCAGGCAGTGGAAAGAGGAGGAGGACCGAGCCGGGGGAAAGCAAGCTTTCCTCGTGAAGTTTGGATGCCCGCTGCACGTTGGTGCCCTTCCCCTTTCTTCCTACTGTCCCGGGAGGGGGCGCCCTCGCGCGCTTTCTGATGCTGCAGCACTAAGGCAAGTGAGGTTCCCGCTCCCCGAGGGAAAGCTCAATAAACGCCCCCCTCCCCCCGCCCCCACCCTTCCCACCCCCCCACTCTTCCCACACCCCCACCCCCCACCCGCCCGCAACGCCCCCACCTCCCAGACCCAACCCCCACCCCCCCACCCCACGCCCCCCAGCTCCTCCCAGACGGTGACAGCGTGACAAACAGAATCGGAAGCGTCCTTGGCCCACAGCCTGCGATCCCACCCGTGCCGCGCCTGCTCTCCAGAGAAGTGACGTCCGTCCGCTTTAAGGTGGGTGGCTACCTGCAGCGACACCCTTTTGAAAGCGCGAACCATAGCTATTTCTTTGAAAGCTCCAGTGAAGCCGCAGAGAAACCTGTGAGCTTTAGCACAAGGCCACTTTGTGCTAAGGAACCCGCAGCGAGGGACCGGCTTTCCTGAAAGCGCCGTCGTCTCCTCTGCGGCTTGGGGAGCCTCTAGGGCTTGGACAGGCCTTGGAGCAGCCCGGCAGCACTCTTGGCGGGTGGCAGCAGCCAAGGTGTGCCGGTGGGCACGACGTCGGTCACGGCGTCTAAGAGAAGGTGCCCAGACCCGCCGGTTCCGGGGCCGGGTGGGTCGATGAGAGACACGGCTGGGGAGCAGGGATTCCCGTCCGATCTTCTGGGGGTGGCTGCGAGGGCGGTTCTCAGAAGAGCTGGCACGTTCTTAGGCAGTGTCTTCCTGGCGGGTGCTCCGGGACGCTTCCTGGGCTGAGCGGGGAGCTGTCGTGGTGGAGAAGCTCCCTGAGACTCAGCTTCTAGAAAGTTCACGAAAAGCTCCGAGAAGGAACTCTTGAGCTCGGGTTGCTGGTTGGGTCTCCGAGGAGGAGGCGTGTCGGGGGCACTGCGGGATCCGAGCCGCCCGGTCACCCATCCGGTAAGGCCGCCCTGCTCTTCCTGCAGCAACTGCTCCATGGCCTCCCTTTCCACACCCAGGGTGCTTCCCATCCGTCGGAACGCTTCCCGGCGTTCGTGTCTGGCGCTTTGCAAGGCGTCCGTGAAGAGCTTTCTCAGGAGGGCCTTGTCTGCTTTTCCTTCCAGGGTGCTCACTAAGTCGGTCCACTTCTTTTGGACGTCCTCCAGCACTTCCCGTCGGGCCTCGTCTTGTCGCTGCAGTCCTCCGATCTGCTCCTCCTGCAGGCGCGAGGCGGCTTGCGCTCTCTCCAGCCGTCCCTGCAGCGACCTCAGCTTCCCTTCCAGGCCGTCTGCCTTTTGCATCCATTCGGCCAGGACCACCTTCAGGTTGGCCAGGGCTCCGGCCTGCTGCTTCTCTGCTTCCCGGGAGGCGGACAGCTGGAGGGCAGTCTCCTCTTTCTGCTGGGTGACCGCAGTCAGTTGTTCCTGCAGGGACCCGACCCGGGCAGCGGCCCGCTGGCTCGCCTTCTGCATGGCGTGGGAAGATGACAGGAGCCTCTCCTCTAGCGCCGTGACTTTCCTCCTGAGTTGAGCCGCTCTGTCTTCTGCCAGCCGCGCTGCCCGGAGATGCCAGTCTTCGCATTCTGAAGCCTGCGTCCGAGACCTCCCCAGCTCCTGGCCTAAGCGCGCTCCCTTGTCGCGCAAAAGGCGAACCTCCTCCCGCAGGGCGCACTTTTCCACTCGTTCCTGTCTCAGCGCCAGCGCCGCCTCATCTCTCTCGTGCTGAAAGACAATGCTCTTTTCCTGCATGGAGGTCACTGCATTGAGAAGCTGGCTCAATTCCCCAGCCCGGCCCTCTTCTTTTTCTCTCAGGAGGCACTCAAAAGCCAGAGCCTTCTTCTTCACGGAGACGCATTCGAATTCCTTCTCCCTCAGCATCGTAGAGAGGCGCCTGTTCGTCTCTTGTAAGGCTTGGTTTTCGGTGTCCTTCTCCCTGGACCTTTCCAGCAGTTTTGCATTCTCCCGTTTGACTTGGCACGCATCCGCTTCCAGATGGACTATCCTCTCCTTCAGGTTTGTCACCGCCTGCCTCAACAGTTCGTTTTCGCTCGCTTGGGTCGTGAGGGTTTCCCTCAGAGAAAGGAATTCCTCCCTCTGCGCCTCGATTAAGAGCTCTCTGTCCTCCAGCGTGTTCTGTAAAGCCTCCTGTTTCTCCTTGAGCCGCTGAATTTCGGAATCCGTCTGTGCGTGCCGTTCTCTCTCCCGTTCCGAGGTGGCGGCCATCGCCTCGGACAGTCTCTGAGTCTCCTCCTGGAGGCTTCTGATGGCTGCGTCTTTTTCCTCCGTGGCTCGCCTTAAGGCTTCCACCTCTGCTGGCGGCCCTTTCGAAGACTCGCCCGGCGCCTCGGACTTAATTGCCTCCTGAGAGCCGGCCGCCTCGCAAGTCCGCGACGATGCGGCGGGCGGCTGTGGTGACGTGAGGGCGGGTGGACCCAAGAGAACCTCCTTGGCATTGCAGAGCTGCTCTAGGCCGAGCTGCATCTGTGCCAGTCTCTTCCCCAAGAGCCGGAGTTGGGTCGCATCCCCTCGAGGACGCGGGAACGGGGCGGCAGAGTGCATCTGTCGCCGACACTTCTCCTCGCTGTCCACTGAGGCCCGTGCCTCGAGTGGTGGGAGTTCTTTCTGAAGTTGGGATGACTCCCGCTGCAGATGGTGCACCTCGGTGAGCACCAGCCGCTGCCACTCCTCCAGCACGTTGACCCGCTGCTTCAACGTGCCCCGTTCCCGGAGAAGCTCCTCCAACTGATTCGCGTCCACGCCCCGAACCTCATGGCCAGCGTCGGACGTTTGCCAGATGGTCAGTAAAGTCTGACATTTCTGGCTCAAGGCACCGATTTCAATGTCTTTGGCTCGGACGAGGCGTGATAAGTGCCGGATCGCTTCTCGAAACATGTCCTCACCGCCGCTGTCAGATCGAGGGCGCCGTGTCTGACTTTCGCCTCGCAGCTTCGCGAGCTCTGCTTCTTTGGCCACCAGCAGGTCCATCATTGTGTGATACGCCCTTTTCAGGTGGCTGTTTTCCCTCAGCTTCTCGTCGAAAACGGCCAACACTCGTTCCCTTTCCAAAGCAGAGGCTTGCAGTTGCTGCTGGAGGCCCCCCGCATCCTGGACGGAGGCAGCCGAAGCTAGGCGAGCGGGAAGGCCCTGGCTCTGCCAGTCTTGCGGCTGGATCGTCTGAGTTCGTGGCCCGGTCTCATCGTCGTCCGGCTCATCAAGCCGCTCGGTCAGAGGGATCGTCTTTTCGGCCCCAAGTTTCAGCGCCTTCCTCTGCTTTTGCTCTTCAGTGGTCCTTGGAGGATGCTGGGTTTCCTCCTCCAGGTGACCTTCGATCCCTTTCAGTTGAGACCCCTCAGATTCTAGTTGTGTCCCGGCGTCGAGGGTGTTCGGGTCAACCACTGGAGCGGCTCGAGCCCGTTGTCTCTGTGGCTCCAGTGCTTCCCTCAGGTGACTGCCTTCTTCTTGCAGGGAGGCGAGCCTCGTGTCTCCTTCCTCGAGGCTTTCCCGCAGAGTTGCGGTGTCTCTCCGAGCTGGAGTTGCCGGTCTCTCCTTCTCGGGTGGTCCGGTCGCCCGAATGGCTTCCGTCTCCGTTCTCCCCGAGTCGGGTAAGTCTGGCAGCTTTTGCGTCCCCTTCCTCAGCACACCTCTGGTGAAGTCAGAGAGGTGTGCGGGGAGGGAAGCCACGCTGCCGCCCACTCGCCCCAGGGAATGGCCTAAGCCGGAGCCGAGGCCGGGGCGGCCAAACCAGGAGGCCATCGCTGCGGGTCACAGCACTGACCTGGTGCGCTCCGCGAAGAGCGTCCAGCCCAGCCGGACAGCCCCGCCAAGTGTCAGGGCCCCGGCGGCTGCGCGAGGCTAAGGGTCAAATCACAGCCAGGCGCTGCTAGGCAACGGCGGGCTGGCGGCCTGGGGGCGGGGCCTGGGCGGGGCCTGGGCGGGGCGCGGGCTCCAACCGTTGGGCTCGGGGCTCCCGGAGGGGAGGGGAGGGGCTGCCCGCAACCGCGAGGCCTGCCGCCTGGCCCTCACCCATGGCCACCTCCTGACACGCGTGCCCCGCTCCGCCCCCCTCCACCCCCCACCGCCAGCCCCGTGGGCCTCCGCTCATCCCCAGGGCTTCCCACCACGGCGGTGGGCCCCCCTCTCCCTCTGCTTCAGTGCCGCCCCCGGGGGCCAGGCGGCCCTCCTGCCCCCTGGGGCCGCCCGCCAGGAACGCCGCGCTGAAGGCCGCCATCCCCACACCACCGCCACCTGTGCGCGTGGCAGCGCGTGTGGGCAGAAAGGACCCCAGGGCTCTGACTGCCGCCAAGCGCCTCCCACGCTCCCTCCTGTCCTGCGGCCGGGAATCTTCCCAGCCGGCTTGGAGAACACTCGGAGGGCCAAGGTAGGTGGGGACCCGCCTCCACCTGCAGAGTTCCGACGAGTGTGTTTGGACACACGTCGGCCCCCTGCGCAGAAGCACGACCCTCCTGAGCACCCTGACCGTGGCCATCCCCCACACAGTCGCCGGGGTCCTTGCCCCGCCGCCTCGCCGCCCTCTTCCTGCGGCCCTGCCTGGAGAAGCGGTCCCCGGGAGGAGCCTGGGGGCTCTCGGGCGCCACAGGCGGGGTGTGGCACACCGCGTGCACGCTGTGCGCCCGCTTCTGTCAGCGCGGGGCGGGCTGTGGTCGGCGAAGGGAGTCTTCCCCATGCGTCGAGCGGGCGGTGGAGCGGGGAAAGGACCCAGAGGTGCTCGTGCAGCGCGCGGCCCCCAGCCCCGCTGAGCCCGGCGGAACGTCGTCCTCGGGGCCCGACTCGGGGCCGGCGGCCGAGGCCCGGCTGCGCGCCGCCCCCTGGGCCTGCCGTGCGCTCCTGCCCCGGCGCGGGGCGCGGGGGCGGCGCGGCTGGCCCCGCGGGCCTGGGGACCCGCCGCCGCAGCGACCAGAAAGTCCCGGTCAGCCTGCCCCGAGCTCCGCGGGCCTGGGAGCCCGGCGCCGCCGCCGCCGCCGCCGCAGCCGCCGCCGCGGCCGCCGCCGCCGGCGGCTCGGCAGCGTGGCGCGGGAGCAGCCGCCAGGCCGTCCCGATGCGCGCGCCAGGAGCCCCGCAGGCTGGGGAGCCGCCGCCGCCGCCGCCGCCGCCAGGTAGTGGCCGTTGCACTGCGGGAGGCCGCGGGCCCACCAGAGCATGGGCAGGTGAGGGCCCCGGGCGGCCGCCTCCCTCCGTGCACCCGTCGGGGTCTCCACCGCCCGGGCCCCGCCCCCGGGAGCAGGGACCTGCGCCTTCTCCTGTCCTGCCGGCGACCCTGGCGCCCGTGCTGGCTGCCTGGGGCCACCACTCCCATCCCTGGGGCGCGTGCCTTTGCACAGGCGCTGACGGCGGCGCTGGGGTGGGGGGCGCGGGGCGGGGCGCGGCGGGCTGGCGGGTGCTGGGACCGGATTCTCAGCCTTGGGCTCCAGCGGGGCGGGGTGGGGGGGGCGATTAAGGAGTGACGCGGGGTGGTCGTGGGGGCAGGGCGCGCCGCGCAGACCCTTGAGGTCCAAGTGCAGACAGCGGAAATCTGTAAAGGGGCTTCCAGCCGGTGGGATCCCCTCGGTGCGTGCGTTTCCCTTGGGCCTTCAGGGAAGCGGGAGGCGGTGCTGCCTCCAGCCAGGGCGAGGAGGAAGGAGCGGTGCCAGTTGTTGACCGCGTGAAATTTGGAATCGGGAGCAGGATGCAGGCGCCGGGCGCCAGTGAAAGGAAAAAGGGTTCTCCGGATCCTCTTCCTCCCTTTGGCTTTGGCAGCAGCTGCTTCTCCGTGTTGCTTTGGTCCTGCTGCCGTGCTCTTCCGGCGGGCGCTGAGTGTGAAATGCCCCAGGAAGCGGGGCGGGGAAGAGGTTGAGGATGGAAGAAGGCGAGCCGGCATGGGTGGGGGGAGCAGGCGCTGCAGGAAAGGTGATCCACCTTTCCTTGCTCTCCGCTTGCTGCCTTTCCCTGAGCCTTGGACTTCCACCCCTTCCGCCTCCGCCCGTCCTCCCGTCCTCCCGTCCAACCTCTCTCTCCTCTGAGTCCTGCCAAGAAGAGGCAGGTCGAACACTTGCGGTGTGCACTGGATCGAAGGGATTACCCTGCTAGGATTAGGCTCGCTCGATGAGCTTGAAGTCCTTTGAGTCAGAACCTGTTTGGGGTCTGCAGAGAGTCGCACGTGGCGGGAGGGTGGCCCGCGTGTGGGTGAGGAGCAGGGAGGAAGGCTGCAGGGGCGAGGCCTTGGAGATTCTGCTCCAGTTTGGCCTGCAGGCAGTGGAGAACCCTGGATTCCTTTCAAGCAGGGAAGCGATGGGACCACACACAAACTCAGGTCCGGGTACCCGATTTCGCAGCCAAGCCAATCAGTGAGAAGTCAGGGTTGCAGCAAGGAAAGAGGTTTATGATCAAGAGGCGGCCAGACAAGGAGGTGGGCGTAAAACTCAAACCCGCCTCCTCAAAGGGAAAACAAAACGTTGGGGCGTTTTTATCTGGGGTTGGGGTAGGGGTGGGACCAGGAGAGCGCTGGGGGTGAAGCTTGAAGAGTCCTCTGCTCAGGTGCGACTGTCACTCGTATTTCTTCGTGGGTCACAAGTGCGAAGTCAGTGGGGTTCGACGCGTTGCACGCCGAGGATCTCTGTCCGTGACGCGGAAAGTGGGCGATCCGTCATTTCGGCTGGTCCAAGCCTCTGCACGATGTCCGCTCGGGCGGGGTCCGGGGGGGCTGCCATCAAGCTGCTCTCTGATCTGCCGTCTTCCTGTTGTTCTGCAAAACAACCTCAGAAACTTTGGTTACTTTCTCGCCCACGTCCACCCCTGTGGGGGCCGGGCACCGTGGTGTCAGTAACGGCAGGGTTTTCCTCTTGGGTCACCCTCCCAACAGTGTGGAGGATGGGTTCAAGCGGGGAGGGGGGGGTGCGGTGTGCCAGGAGGCCAGCCGGCAAGATCAGTAAGGAGTCTACTGGGCTGGTTGCGTGCAAGAGACAGGAAGGCATGCGGCAGAGCAGCGGGGACGGCAAAGACGGGAAGGCGCTCGGCTCCCTTTGGGAGTCGGTAGGCTGCCAAGTGGGTGAGACAGAGAGCTCAAGCGTGGCCCTGAGGCCTCTCGCTCTCGGGGGGGGGGGGGCGGGGATGAGATGGGCAGAGGTTTTCTGAGGTGATGAAAGGAAGGTAAGAGGAGGGGGAGGGTTCTTTTGGAGGATACCGGGCTCCCTTTTGGACGTGTCGGTTTTGAGAAGCCTTTGGACATCCCGAGAGGTGCGTCCAGCAGACAGTTAGAGAAAGCAGCGTGGAGTCAGGGGCAGGGTGACGTCAGTCGTACGCACTCAGAAGCCCTGGGCATCCGGGGGGCGAGTCGAATCGTAGGAGAGCGCATGAGCTTGCTCTGAGACCCGAGGGGTTCCTGTTCCCTGAAGACCTTGCCTTGCCTTCGAGAACAGAACCCTTGGAGAAGTGGTCGGGAGGAGAAGCCGCAGAGGAAAGGGAGACAGAGGGGTCTGAGGTTAGGAAGGGCACCTGGGGAGGGGGCCATCCCCCAGAGAAAGAGGGTGGAGAGAACTTGCAGAGACTGAAGGCGTGGGCAGCATTCCTCAGACACCACAGAGAGTTTAGGAAGACGAAGGAACCGAAGGGCGTGCCCTGGCCTCTTGCTAGGACGGGACGGCGACGAGATTTGGGGAGTCTTTCGAGGAGCCGGTGAGAGACGAGGCGATGACTGGATGGCTGACGAGGAGTCGAGGTCTTTTGGCAGCAGCTTAGCCGTGAAAGGTAGAGAGAGAAGGCGGTGGTGGAGGAGCGGAAAGGAGAGGTGTGGATGCTGGAGAGACTTGGGTGTGCTCAGCGGCTTAAGGAAAGAAAGAGACGGGCCGAAGAGAAAGCAGCTGGCAAACTGAGGGAACGAGATCTTTGGGGGAGGCTGAGCAGACGGTTCCCAGGGCACCCCACGTGGAGCCAGGACCCTGGAACTGCCAAGCTGAATCCCTCTTCCTGGAAAACCAAAGGGAAAGGGGAGGGGTGGGTGGAGAGAAATAGAGGGACGTTCAAACGGGGGTGGGGGGTGGTGCGGGGAAACGGAGAGTTCTTGACTAGCTGGCCTCTGATCTCTTCGGGTACCGAACGGGTATGAGGACGATCCCGCTTGAGGCAGGCGATGGAGATGATTTGGAGGGGCTGTTGAGGAAACGGGGCGGGGTGGGGGTGGGGGGTTGACCACGGCCCTCTGATGGGCTTGGGGGCGGAAGCGGCTTCCATGCCCATCGCGAGGCGCCGGTTCAGTCAGTCGGTGTCCATCCGGACCACAGACCACAGACCCCTGCTTTGGAAAACAACAAGAAGCAGTTCGGAGTGGATTCCAAGATGGCGCCGTGAGTAGTCCTCTTTGTCTCTCGCCCTTCGAGTCTACAATTATTTGGACACTTATCGCTTGACAAAGGATATCCAGACAGCATCTCAGGACGTCTGAGACACCCACGCGACTATACATCGGAAGGCGGACGGACTTTCCTCGGGAGGATGTGGAAATAGATGAAAACTCTCCGACCCCGACGGGCAGCCTAGTACCCGCAAGCGGCTTTCTTCCAACGGACGCCCCCAGAGGATCCACACACATCTAGGGCAGGAGCGAGAACACAACAGAGGAGCGACGGTGGAAACAGGTGACCAGAACCCTACTTAAACCCCCTGCAATTACTCCTAAACGCAGAGGGAAACTTTGGAGTTGCACACCTGAGCCCGCGGGGAGAGTCTCTCCCCGCCATTGGCGGGGAGACCCAGCCTGGTGCTCGGGGCGCCCGGAGGTCCCAGAGAGACGCCCGCCCCGGGGACTAGGGATTGCCGGAGATCTCGGAGAGGACCGGGGCGGGGGAACTTTCAAAGGCGCATCCGGCGACCCGGTGGGGAAGCGCCGGAGCTCCGCCAGGCAGCAGACAAAACTCTCTGTCTGCCGGTAGCAGAGGGGCCACGCTGAGCACTCAGGGCTCCGGCAGAGGCCCGGAGAGAAGCCCAGAGGGCGGGGCGACCCCCAGCTGCCATTGCCCGCCCCGGGGGACTAGGGATTGCCGGAGATCTCGGAGAGGACCGGGGCGGGGGAATTTTCAAAGGCGGGTCCGGCGACCCGGTGGAGAAGCGCCGGAGCTCCGCCAGGCAGCAGACAAAACTCTCTGTCTGCCGGTAGCAGAGGGGCCACGCTGAGCACTCAGGGCTCCCGGCAGAGGCCCGGAGAGAAGCCCAGAGGGCGGGCGACCCCCAGCTGCCGTTGCCCGCCCCGCGGGACTAGGGATTGCCGGAGATCTCGGAGAGGACCGGGGCGGGGGAACTTTCAAAGGCGGGTCCGGCGACCCGGAGGGGAAGCGCCGGAGCTCCGCCAGGCAGCAGACAAAACTCTCTGTCTGCCATTAGCAGAGGGGCCACGCCCAGCATTCAGGGCTCCCGGCAGAGGCTCGGACAGAAGCCCAGAGGGCGGGGCGACCCCAGCTGCTGTTGCCCGCCCCGTGGGACTAGGGATTGCCGGAGATCTCGGAGAGGACCGGGGCGGGGGAACTTTCAAAGGCGGGTCCGGCGACCCGGAGGGGAAGCGCCGGAGCTCCGCCAGGCAGCAGACAAAACTCTCTGTCTGCCGGTAGCAGAGGGGCCACGCTGAGCATTCAGAGCTCCCGGCAGAGGCCCGGAGAGAAGCCCAGAGGACGGGGCGACCCCCAGCTGCCGTTGCCCACCCGGTGAGGCTAGGGATTGCCGGAGATCTCGGAGAGGACTGGGGCTGGAGAGAGTTCCAGAGACCCAGCTTAGTAGCCTAGGGGGAAACCCTACAGGCTCACAGAAGCCTTAGGGAAAGCCTCTGCACAGCACCAGTAGAAGGCACCCAGCCGCCAGCCACAAGGCTGAAGACCCCAGGGCAAAAGCAGCATAGAGGTGTACTAACCACAGACTGTAGAAGATGCCAATAGCTCTCCTGCGACCCATAGAGGACAAGTGAGATTTGGTGGGTGCCGACAGCAACGGAGCGACAAATATAAGTGATCCCACCCCTGGCCGCTGGAAAAGCCCATAACACCGTTGCAGACCCCAAGGAGAGAGCGCATCTAGGTGGGCAACAACAGTAGGCCCCTGCAGCCTGAAGCCCCCCGTGACGGCCCCCACGGCAGAGGAGGGAATCCAAAGGGCCACTGTGGCTACGAAGAGGGGCCCAGGCCCAGTTAGCAACTACGGACAGGGTTCCTGGTTGGTGAAGTATAAACAGCTGCTCCCCCCACCGCAGCAGCTGAAACAAGTGAAAGGAGCAACTAAACTCTATCTCCATGCGGGAGGCACAAATCAACATCATCAAGCAATATGAAAAAATACATTAAATCTCCAGAACAGAAGAAAGTAACAAATACACAGAAAACAATCCCAAAGAAAATGAGATATATAACCTAAATGATGATGACTTCAAAACAGCCATCATTAAAATACTCACTGAGTTTAAGAGAGAATTCTGACCGACAACTCAACGAGTTCAGGAGCTATGTCACAAAAGAGTTTGATACGATAAAGAAGAACCAAACAGAAATATTGGAAATGAAGAACACAATAGAGGAGATTAAGAAAATCTAGATGCTCTGAACAGTAGGGCCGATAATATGGAGGAAAGAATTAGCAATGTGGAAGATGGCAATATAGAATTGTTGCAGGCAGAGGAGGAGAGAGAAGCAAGACTTAAAGAAATGAAGAAACTCTCCGAGAATTATCAGACACAATTAGGAGATGCAACGTAAGGATTATAGGTATACCAGAGGGAGAAGAGAAGGAGAAAGGGGCAGAAAACCTATTCAAAGAAATAATGGCTGAGAACTTCCCAAATCTGGTGAGGAGATGGATCTTCAGGTGACAGAAGCCAATAGATCTCCAAACTTTATCAATGCAAGAAGACCAACTCCACGGCATATAGTAGTGAAGCTAGCAAAAGTCAACGACAAGGAGAAAATATTAAGGACAGCCAGGCAAAAGAAACTAACCTACAAAGGAACCCCCATCAGGCTATCAGCAGATTTCTCAGCAGAAACTTTACAGGCTAGAAGAGAGTGGAATGATATATTCAAAAATCTGAAGGACAAAAACCTACAGCCGAGAATCTCTACCCAGCGAAAAATATCCTTCAAATACGATGGAGAAATAAAAACTTTCCCAGATAAACAAAAATTAAGGGAGTTCATTGCCACAAAACCTCCTCTTCAGGAAATCCTCAGGAAAACCCTCATCCTGAAAAAATCCAAAAAAGGAAGGGGCTACAAAACCAAGAGCAGAGGAGATAAGTAGAAGGACCAACAACAGAGAGTA
>NW_027222176.1:0-151801 GCF_041296265.1 Equus caballus
TGCTTTTTTTAAACCGAGCAGCTTTGCCAAAAAAAAAAAAAAAGAAAAAACACAAAGTTACCAACAAACACTAAACAAACCAATATAAACAATACATATTAAATAAGCCTAACCCTACTATGCTACTGAAAAGGCTTTTATTTCCCTGGGATAATTTGGACAGCATTAGATTGTTTTACCAAGAGCAGCCAAGTCGAGGCAGATTATTTCTAATTCCACAGTGCTGCAGATGCGGTCAGTAGCAACTGCAAGCCGGAAAGGAAACAAAACAAAACAAAGTTGGGTGTAATCCATTCAAGTTCACACGTTTCACCAGGGACAGCCTCCAAGCCTTGGATAGTTAGGTATGCATTTAGCCATTTCTTTAATCAACCACTACTAACGCCTGCTAAAGGCCAGACACTGCTCTAAGTACTTTACGGATATGAAATATCCTCTCACCTTTACACTCACCTATGGAGTGTGTATGATAATCATCCCCGTTTTACAGATCAGGAAACTGACACACAGAATGGTACAGTAACTTGCCCGAGTTCACACAGCCCGTAGGTGGCAGAGCCAGGACCCATGTGGCAGAGTCTGGCTCCAGAGTCCACGTTCTGAATCACCACGCTTAGTCGCCAAAAACCTAGAGAAAGCGCCAGCCTCAATCGAAAAGTTTTCTTTTCCCCACCCTACAGTCCCTACGCGGCGGCCCCAGTCTCCAGGGCATGCTTTCAGCTCCTCTGACAGGCCCTACTCCTCCCTTGCCCTGTCCCAACACTCTCCCGCCCAGGTCCTCCTTTTCTTTTAGGCATCTGCTCTCAGCTTCAACATCACTGCCTAAGTCACCAAGTCTAACAGGAAATGCCGTCTTTCTCAACACTCAACACAAAATTGCTTTTACGTATCTCCTAGGTAATTGGTGGCTGCCTGTCTGTCCTTTCCAACCACGCTGTGAGGGCCAGTACGTCAAACAGCCTGTCAGTCTTGCTCACCAAGTGTCCAGACCACTGAACACGCACCGACCAGAGGAAAGGAAGGACTTGTCCCAAAGTCAACTCTCCAGACTTTCTGTGCAAGGAGGGAACGAACGGAGCACCCTCCAGCCTCACGCTTTCTCTTCCATGCTTTCAAGTGTGGGGCACATACCTCTGCTCACAACGCTCCCCGGACAGCCCCCACTGCACCCTAACAGGTAGACTTCTGCACAGTCAAGGGCTTTGGAAAGCACTGGCTCTGCACACAAATCTTACGT
Source organism: Equus caballus (assembly GCF_041296265.1). Taxonomy (NCBI): domain Eukaryota; kingdom Metazoa; phylum Chordata; class Mammalia; order Perissodactyla; family Equidae; genus Equus; species Equus caballus. Next base: position 1,238 of record NW_027222176.1, read on the forward strand.
GGCCCTCGACAGGCCACTGCCCCTGAACCGGCCTGAGCTTCAGGCCCACAACAGGCTTCGTGAAAACCCCAACGGAACGTAGCCTCGAAAAGAGGGAGACCCGCACTCCTCAGAACGCCTCGAGACCAGTGTCCTTATCGACTTCGCGTCTGTCCTTCCAAGAAGCCAAGACCACGGCTGGCGCTTCAGCGCCCGACTCCCGGGCACCGCATGCCCAGGCTGGCCCCTGGGCAGGTGCCCGGCACACACCGCCCGTTCCACGAACGCCTCAAGCGCACGAAGAGACCCCCTCGCTCCCCGCGCCGCACAGCTGTCCCGCGACCTGACGGGCACCTCTCGGCGCACAAGCCTATTCCTCAGGGACGCGCTCGCCTCCCACCAGCCCCCAGGCCCACGCCCCCCAGGTACCTCTCTCAGATGGAATCCTCTTCGCAGGCGCCCTGGTCGTCCGTGTCCGGCGAGCAGGAAGAGCGGGAGCTGAAGGACGGCCTCCTCAGGCTAGCGGCCGTGGCTGTGCACGGCCCGGGCTGCTGTGCCCAGCGGGGACGCGGAGCGCCGTCCACGGACGCCGGGGGAACGGACGAGCCCGGCCCGGGAGAGAGCAGCACAGCGCGGCCGGACTCCGCCGGGCTCGGCTCTGGGCAGGCAGGCGCGGCTCGCCGACGCCTCCCACGCCTCCCAGGACGGCGGCCCAGCAGCCGCGCGCTCCTCTCCTCTCCTCGCGCGCGCGCGCGCGCGCCGCCGCCCCGACGCTGCCCGGCCGTTGCCCCGCCCCCCCCCCCCCTCCGGCGGTGGACTGCGGACAGCGACGGGGACACCCTCCTGGGAGAACTCCTGCGGCCCCGCCCACACGCTTGGGACCTTCGCGGAGCGGGAAGGTGCGCTGACAGGGACGCAGGGGCCCCGCTACGCTCGCTCTCGGGGAACTGCAGCCTCCTCCCTCGGCTTTCACTTGAATGTCACACCCGAAACCATGCAACGTCTACAAGCAAACATAGGCAGTGTGCTCTTTGACATCAGTCTTAGCAGCCTATTTTCAAGTACCACGTCTGACTGGGCAAGGGAAACAAAATACAAAATGAACAAACGGGACTACATCAAAGTCAAAAAACATCCTCTGCACCGCAAAGGAAACCATCCACAAAACCAAAACACAACCTAACAACTGGGAGAAGATTCTTGCAAACCGTATATCGGATAAGGGGTTAATATCCAAAACACAGAAAGAACTCATACATCTCAACAGCAAAAAACATCAACAACCCAATTGAAAAGGCGGGCAAAAGATCTGAGCAGTGATTTCTCCAAAGAAGGTATACGGATGGCCAACAGGCATATGGAAAGGGGACTCAACATCCTTAGCGATCAGAGAAATGCAAATCACAACTACAAGGAGATGTCCCCTTACTCTGGTCAGAATGGCTCTAATTAACAAGACAAGAGACAAGTGTCGGAGAGGATGTGCAGAGAAGGGAACTCTCCTGCACTGCTGGTGGGAGGGCAGACTGGTGCAGCCACTACGGAAAGCAGGATGGAGTATCCTCAGAAAACTAAGAACACATCTACCATATGTATGATCCAGCTAGCCCACTGCTGGCTATTCATCCCAAGAACTTGAAAACACCAATGCAGAGGGACACATGCACCCCTAGGCTCACTGCAGCATTATTCACAACAGCCAAAACTTGGAAGCAACCTAGGTGCCCATCAAGGGAAGAATGGATAAAGAAGATGTGGTATGTATACACAATGGAATGCCACTCGGCCCTAAGAAATGATGAGATCCGCCCATTTGTGACAACGTCGATGGACCTTGAGGGTATTATGCGAAGTGAAATAAATCAGAGGGACAAAGTCAAACACCGTGTGATCTCACTCATAAGGAGAAGATAAAAACAACGACAAACGCACACAGAGCAAAGGAGATTGCATTGGTGGTTACCATAGGGGGAGGGGGGAGGGGAGAGAGCCAAAGGGGTGATGAGGCTCACATGTGAGGTGACGGACTATCATTAGTTTTCGGGTGGTGAACACGATGTAATCTACACAGAATTCAAAATATATTACAACGTACATCTGAAAGCTATATCATCTTAGGATCCACTGTTACTGCAATAAAATAAAATAAAATAAAATAAAATAAAATAAAATAAAATAAAATAAAATAAAAAAGTGTAGGAGCCTCAAGAGGCTAACAGGCTTTTGAAAAGTTATTCCAGGGATTTTTATGGCTTAGCTCAGGGCGGCAGACACCAGCCTGAGACACAGCTGTGGCACAGCTACTAACTTCAACTAAACTGTATTCCGACTGGAGGGAAATCAAAACTACTGCAATCATAATTTCTTGAAGGCTTCACTTTGTGCCAGATCCTGTGCCGACTGCTTTGCACCAACTGTCTCATTTAATCCTCACATCCAAAAGGCAGGTTACCGTTATTCTCCCCATTGTCAAGGTGAGGAGGCGGAAGCAGAAAGATGGCAATCTGCCTGGAATTCACAGAAGGATTCTCTAGGTAATGACATGACTTTTGGACAAGATTTCAAGGTTTAACACATTACAGTGCAGATGCAGATCCCAGTATCACAGAACGTGAAAAACACTGAGTCCTGCCAAATGTCTTAAAACACTAATTATGGATCCTCACAATCTCTTGGCCTGTTTTCTCAGATGAGGGAAAACCCAGCGTGAAAAACCGTTGATGAGATGTCTGCAGAGGAGGACTACGTCTGGTCTTTAAAGCCGGGACCTATCCCAGTAGATTCTGAGTCAGTGGGTCCAGAGTGGGCCTTGAGCGTCTCTGTTCTTTTCCAAAGCCCCCACAGGCTACACTTCCGTGCCCTTGGAGTTGGGAAGTACAGTCATGCCCTACATCGGGACGTTTCAGTCAACAACGGGGGGTCCCATCAGATTAGTCCCATATGGCCTAGGTGTGTAGGAGGCTCTGCCATCCAGGTTTAGGAACTCCGTGGTGTTTGCACAGTCTCGAGATTGCCTGACCATGACACACTCCTCAGAACTCATCCCCACTGTTAAGCAAAGCATGACTATACCGCCTTGGATTCTCCACGGTCCCAGACCTGAACTGTTTAGATGACTGCACACGCAGAGGGCACCGTGTCTGAGGCAGAGAGCAGCTGGAATCACAAAAGCTCTCGACAGAGAGTCAAGGAAAGGCGTGCTCTGCTTACACGACTCTCTACTTTTCTCTGGGTCTGAACCATTTCCTAGCTAATCTGCTTTTTTTAACCGAGCAGCTTTGCCAAAAAAAAAAAAAAAAGAAAAAACACAAAGTTACCAACAAACACTAAACAAACCAATATAAACAATACATATTAAATAAGCCTAACCCTACTATGCTACTGAAAAGGCTTTTATTTCCCTGGGATAATTTGGACAGCATTAGATTGTTTTACCAAGAGCAGCTAAGTCCAGGGAGATTATTTCTAATTCCACAGTGCTGCAGATGCGGTCAGTAGCAACTGCAAGCCGGAAAGGAAACAAAACAAAACAAAGTTGGGTGTAATCCATTCAAGTTCACACGTTTCACCAGGGACAGCCTCCAAGCCTTGAATAGTTAGGTATGCATTTAGCCATTTCTTTAGTCAACCACTACTAACGCCTGCTAAAGGCCAGACACTGCTCTAAGTACTTTACGGATATGAAATATCCTCTCACCTTTACACTCACCTATGGAGTGTGTATGATAATCATCCCCGTTTTACAGATCAGGAAACTGACACACAGAATGGTACAGTAACTTGCCCGAGTTCACACAGCCCGTAGGTGGCAGAGCCAGGACCCATGTGACAGAGTCTGGCTCCAGAGTCCACGTTCTGAATCACCACGCTTAGTCGCCAAAAACCTAGAGAAAGCGCCAGCCTCAATCGAAAAGTTTTCTTTTCCCCACCCTACAGTCCCTACGCGGCGGCCCCAGTCTCCAGGGCATGCTTTCAGCTCCTCTGACAGGCCCTACTCCTCCCTTGCCCTGTCCCAACACTCTCCCGCCCAGGTCCCTCCTTTTCTTTTAGGCATCTGCTCTCAGCTTCAACATCACTGCCTAAGTCACCAAGTCTAACAGGAAATGCCGTCTTTCTCAACACTCAACACAAAATTGCTTTTACGTATCTCCTAGGTAATTGGTGGCTGCCTGTCTGTCCTTTCCAACCAGGCTGTGAGGGCCAGTACGTCAAACAGCCTGTCAGTCTTGCTCACCAAGTGTCCAGACCACTGAACACGCACCCGACCAGAGGAAAGGAAGGACTTGTCCCAAAGTCAACTCTCCAGACTTTCTGTGCAAGGAGGGAACGAACGGAGCACCCTCCAGCCTCACGCTTTCTCTTCCATGCTTTCAAGTGTGGGGCACATACCTCTGCTCACAACGCTCCCCGGACAGCCCCCACTGCACCCCTAACAGGTAGACTTCTGCACAGTCAAGGGCTTTGGAAAGCACTGGCTCTGCACACAAATCTTACGTGGCCCTCGACAGGCCACTGCCCCTGAACCGGCCTGAGCTTCAGGCCCACAACAGGCTTCGTGAAAACCCCAACGGAACGTAGCCTCGAAAAGAGGGAGACCCGCACTCCTCAGAACGCCTCGAGACCAGTGTCCTTATCGACTTCGCGTCTGTCCTTCCAAGAAGCCAAGACCACGGCTGGCGCTTCAGCGCCCGACTCCCGGGCACCGCATGCCCAGGCTGGCCCCTGGGCAGGTGCCCGGCACACACCGCCCGTTCCACGAACGCCTCAAGCGCACGAAGAGACCCCCTCGCTCCCCGCGCCGCACAGCTGTCCCGCGACCTGACGGGCACCTCTCGGCGCACAAGCCTATTCCTCAGGGACGCGCTCGCCTCCCACCAGCCCCCAGGCCCACGCCCCCAGGTACCTCTCTCAGATGGAATCCTCTTCGCAGGCGCCCTGGTCGTCCGTGTCCGGCGAGCAGGAAGAGCGGGAGCTGAAGGACGGCCTCCTCAGGCTAGCGGCCGTGGCTGTGCACGGCCCGGGCTGCTGTGCCCAGCGGGGACGCGGAGCGCCGTCCACGGACGCCGGGGGAACGGACGAGCCCGGCCCGGGAGAGAGCAGCACAGCGCGGCCGGACTCCGCCGGGCTCGGCTCTGGGCAGGCAGGCGCGGCTCGCCGACGCCTCCCACGCCTCCCAGGACGGCGGCCCAGCAGCCGCGCGCTCCTCTCCTCTCCTCGCGCGCGCAGCGCGCGCCGCCGCCGCCCCGACGCTGCCTGGCCGTTGCCCCGCCCCCCCCCCCCTCCGGCGGTGGACTGCGGACAGCGACGGGGACACCCTCCTGGGAGAACTCCTGCGGCCCCGCCCACACGCTTGGGACCTTCGCGGAGCGGGAAGGTGCGCTGACAGGGACGCAGGGGCCCCGCTACGCTCGCTCTCGGGGAACTGCAGCCTCCTCCCTCGGCTTTCACTTGAATGTCACACCCGAAACCATGCAACGTCTACAAGCAAACATAGGCAGTGTGCTCTTTGACATCAGTCTTAGCAGCCTATTTTCAAGTACCACGTCTGACTGGGCAAGGGAAACAAAATACAAAATGAACAAACGGGACTACATCAAAGTCAAAAAACATCCTCTGCACCGCAAAGGAAACCATCCACAAAACCAAAACACAACCTAACAACTGGGAGAAGATTCTTGCAAACCGTATATCGGATAAGGGGTTAATATCCAAAACACAGAAAGAACTCATACATCTCAACAGCAAAAAACATCAACAACCCAATTGAAAAGGCGGGCAAAAGATCTGAGCAGTGATTTCTCCAAAGAAGGTATACGGATGGCCAACAGGCATATGGAAAGGGACTCAACATCCTTAGCGATCAGAGAAATGCAAATCACAACTACAAGGAGATGTCCCCTTACTCTGGTCAGAATGGCTCTAATTAACAAGACAAGAGACAAGTGTCGGAGAGGATGTGCAGAGAAGGGAACTCTCCTGCACTGCTGGTGGGAGGGCAGACTGGTGCAGCCACTACGGAAAGCAGGATGGAGTATCCTCAGAAAACTAAGAACACATCTACCATATGTATGATCCAGCTAGCCCACTGCTGGCTATTCATCCCAAGAACTTGAAAACACCAATGCAGAGGGACACATGCACCCCTAGGCTCACTGCAGCATTATTCACAACAGCCAAAACTTGGAAGCAACCTAGGTGCCCATCAAGGGAAGAATGGATAAAGAAGATGTGGTATGTATACACAATGGAATGCCACTCGGCCCTAAGAAATGATGAGATCCGCCCATTTGTGACAACGTCGATGGACCTTGAGGGTATTATGCGAAGTGAAAAAAAAAAAAAAGACAAAGTCAAACACCGTGTGATCTCACTCATAAGGAGAAGATAAAAACAACGACAAACGCACACAGAGCAAAGGAGATTGCATTGGTGGTTACCATAGGGGGAGGGGGGAGGGGAGAGAGCCAAAGGGGTGATGAGGCTCACATGTGAGGTGACGGACTATCATTAGTTTTCGGGTGGTGAACACGATGTAATCTACACAGAATTCAAAATATATTACAACGTACATCTGAAAGCTATATCATCTTAGGATCCACTGTTACTGCAATAAAATAAAATAAAATAAAATAAAATAAAATAAAATAAAATAAAATAAAATAAAAAAGTGTAGGAGCCTCAAGAGGCTAACAGGCTTTTGAAAAGTTATTCCAGGGATTTTTATGGCTTAGCTCAGGGCGGCAGACACCAGCCTGAGACACAGCTGTGGCACAGCTACTAACTTCAACTAAACTGTATTCCGACTGGAGGGAAATCAAAACTACTGCAATCATAATTTCTTGAAGGCTTCACTTTGTGCCAGATCCTGTGCCGACTGCTTTGCACCAACTGTCTCATTTAATCCTCACATCCAAAAGGCAGGTTACCGTTATTCTCCCCATTGTCAAGGTGAGGAGGCGGAAGCAGAAAGATGGCAATCTGCCTGGAATTCACAGAAGGATTCTCTAGGTAATGACATGACTTTTGGACAAGATTTCAAGGTTTAACACATTACAGTGCAGATGCAGATCCCAGTATCACAGAACGTGAAAAACACTGAGTCCTGCCAAATGTCTTAAAACACTAATTATGGATCCTCACAATCTCTTGGCCTGTTTTCTCAGATGAGGGAAAACCCAGCGTGAAAAACCGTTGATGAGATGTCTGCAGAGGAGGACTACGTCTGGTCTTTAAAGCCGGGACCTATCCCAGTAGATTCTGAGTCAGTGGGTCCAGAGTGGGCCTTGAGCGTCTCTGTTCTTTTCCAAAGCCCCACAGGCTACACTTCCGTGCCCTTGGAGTTGGGAAGTACAGTCATGCCCTACATCGGACGTTTCAGTCAACAACGGGGGTCCCATCAGATTAGTCCCATATGGCCTAGGTGTGTAGGAGGCTCTGCCATCCAGGTTTAGGAACTCCGTGGTGTTTGCACAGTCTCGAGATTGCCTGACCATGACACACTCCTCAGAACTCATCCCCACTGTTAAGCAAAGCATGACTATACCGCCTTGGATTCTCCACGGTCCCAGACCTGAACTGTTTAGATGACTGCACACGCAGAGGGCACCGTGTCTGAGGCAGAGAGCAGCTGGAATCACAAAAGCTCTCGACAGAGAGTCAAGGAAAGGCGTGCTCTGCTTACACGACTCTCTACTTTTCTCTGGGTCTGAACCATTTCCTAGCTAATCTGCTTTTTTTAACCGAGCAGCTTTGCCAAAAAAAAAAAAAAAGAAAAAACACAAAGTTACCAACAAACACTAAACAAACCAATATAAACAATACATATTAAATAAGCCTAACCCTACTATGCTACTGAAAAGGCTTTTATTTCCCTGGGATAATTTGGACAGCATTAGATTGTTTTACCAAGAGCAGCTAAGTCCAGGGAGATTATTTCTAATTCCACAGTGCTGCAGATGCGGTCAGTAGCAACTGCAAGCCGGAAAGGAAACAAAACAAAACAAAGTTGGGTGTAATCCATTCAAGTTCACACGTTTCACCAGGGACAGCCTCCAAGCCTTGAATAGTTAGGTATGCATTTAGCCATTTCTTTAGTCAACCACTTACTAACGCCTGCTAAAGGCCAGACACTGCTCTAAGTACTTTACGGATATGAAATATCCTCTCACCTTTACACTCACCTATGGAGTGTGTATGATAATCATCCCCGTTTTACAGATCAGGAAACTGACACACAGAATGGTACAGTAACTTGCCCGAGTTCACACAGCCCGTAGGTGGCAGAGCCAGGACCCATGTGACAGAGTCTGGCTCCAGAGTCCACGTTCTGAATCACCACGCTTAGTCGCCAAAAACCTAGAGAAAGCGCCAGCCTCAATCGAAAAGTTTTCTTTTCCCCACCCTACAGTCCCTACGCGGCGGCCCCAGTCTCCAGGGCATGCTTTCAGCTCCTCTGACAGGCCCTACTCCTCCCTTGCCCTGTCCCAACACTCTCCCGCCCAGGTCCTCCTTTTCTTTTAGGCATCTGCTCTCAGCTTCAACATCACTGCCTAAGTCACCAAGTCTAACAGGAAATGCCGTCTTTCTCAACACTCAACACAAAATTGCTTTTACGTATCTCCTAGGTAATTGGTGGCTGCCTGTCTGTCCTTTCCAACCAGGCTGTGAGGGCCAGTACGTCAAACAGCCTGTCAGTCTTGCTCACCAAGTGTCCAGACCACTGAACACGCACCGACCAGAGGAAAGGAAGGACTTGTCCCAAAGTCAACTCTCCAGACTTTCTGTGCAAGGATGGGGAACGAACGGAGCACCCTCCAGCCTCACGCTTTCTCTTCCATGCTTTCAAGTGTGGGGCACATACCTCTGCTCACAACGCTCCCCGGACAGCCCCCACTGCACCCCTAACAGGTAGACTTCTGCACAGTCAAGGGCTTTGGAAAGCACTGGCTCTGCACACAAATCTTACGTGGCCCTCGACAGGCCACTGCCCCTGAACCGGCCTGAGCTTCAGGCCCACAACAGGCTTCGTGAAAACCCCAACGGAACGTAGCCTCGAAAAGAGGAGACCCGCACTCCTCAGGACGCCTCGAGACCAGTGTCCTTATCGACTTCGCGTCTGTCCTTCCAAGAAGCCAAGACCACGGCTGGCGCTTCAGCGCCCGACTCCCGGGCACCGCATGCCCAGGCTGGCCCCTGGGCAGGTGCCCGGCACACACCGCCCGTTCCACGAACGCCTCAAGCGCACGAAGAGACCCCCTCGCTCCCCGCGCCGCACAGCTGTCCCGCGACCTGACGGGCACCTCTCGGCGCACAAGCCTATTCCTCAGGGACGCGCTCGCCTCCCACCAGCCCCCAGGCCCACGCCCCCCAGGTACCTCTCTCAGATGGAATCCTCTTCGCAGGCGCCCTGGTCGTCCGTGTCCGGCGAGCAGGAAGAGCGGGAGCTGAAGGACGGCCTCCTCAGGCTAGCGGCCGTGGCTGTGCACGGCCCGGGCTGCTGTGCCCAGCGGGGACGCGGAGCGCCGTCCACGGACGCCGGGGGAACGGACGAGCCCGGCCCGGGAGAGAGCAGCACAGCGCGGCCGGACTCCGCCGGGCTCGGCTCTGGGCAGGCAGGCGCGGCTCGCCGACGCCTCCCACGCCTCCCAGGACGGCGGCCCAGCAGCCGCGCGCTCCTCTCCTCTCCTCGCGCGCGCGCGCGCGCCGCCGCCCAGACGCTGCCCGGCCGTTGCCCCGCCCCCCCCCCCCTCCGGCGGTGGACTGCGGACAGCGACGGGGACACCCTCCTGGGAGAACTCCTGCGGCCCCGCCCACACGCTTGGGACCTTCGCGGAGCGGGAAGGTGCGCTGACAGGGACGCAGGGTCCCCGCTACGCTCGCTCTCGGGGAACTGCAGCCTCCTCCCTCGGCTTTCACTTGAATGTCACACCCGAAACCATGCAACGTCTACAAGCAAACATAGGCAGTGTGCTCTTTGACATCAGTCTTAGCAGCCTATTTTCAAGTACCACGTCTGACTGGGCAAGGGAAACAAAATACAAAATGAACAAACGGGACTACATCAAAGTCAGAAAACATCCTCTGCACCGCAAAGGAAACCATCCACAAAACCAAAACACAACCTAACAACTGGGAGAAGATTCTTGCAAACCGTATATCGGATAAGGGGTTAATATCCAAAACACAGAAAGAACTCATACATCTCAACAGCAAAAAACATCAACAACCCAATTGAAAAGGCGGGCAAAAGATCTGAGCAGTGATTTCTCCAAAGAAGGTATACGGATGGCCAACAGGCATATGGAAAGGGACTCAACATCCTTAGCGATCAGAGAAATGCAAATCACAACTACAAGGAGATGTCCCCTTACTCTGGTCAGAATGGCTCTAATTAACAAGACAAGAGACAAGTGTCGGAGAGGATGTGCAGAGAAGGGAACTCTCCTGCACTGCTGGTGGGAGGGCAGACTGGTGCAGCCACTACGGAAAGCAGGATGGAGTATCCTCAGAAAACTAAGAACACATCTACCATATGTATGATCCAGCTAGCCCACTGCTGGCTATTCATCCCAAGAACTTGAAAACACCAATGCAGAGGGACACATGCACCCCTAGGCTCACTGCAGCATTATTCACAACAGCCAAAACTTGGAAGCAACCTAGGTGCCCATCAAGGGAAGAATGGATAAAGAAGATGTGGTATGTATACACAATGGAATGCCACTCGGCCCTAAGAAATGATGAGATCCGCCCATTTGTGACAACGTCGATGGACCTTGAGGGTATTATGCGAAGTGAAATAAATCAGAGGGACAAAGTCAAACACCGTGTGATCTCACTCATAAGGAGAAGATAAAAACAACGACAAACGCACACAGAGCAAAGGAGATTGCATTGGTGGTTACCATAGGGGGAGGGGGGAGGGGAGAGAGCCAAAGGGGTGATGAGGCTCACATGTGAGGTGACGGACTATCATTAGTTTTCGGGTGGTGAACACGATGTAATCTACACAGAATTCAAAATATATTACAACGTACATCTGAAAGCTATATCATCTTAGGATCCACTGTTACTGCAATAAAGTAAAATAAAATAAAATAAAATAAAATAAAATAAAATAAAATAAAAAAGTGTAGGAGCCTCAAGAGGCTAACAGGCTTTTGAAAAGTTATTCCAGGGATTTTTATGGCTTAGCTCAGGGCGGCAGACACCAGCCTGAGACACAGCTGTGGCACAGCTACTAACTTCAACTAAACTGTATTCCGACTGGAGGGAAATCAAAACTACTGCAATCATAATTTCTTGAAGGCTTCACTTTGTGCCAGATCCTGTGCCGACTGCTTTGCACCAACTGTCTCATTTAATCCTCACATCCAAAAGGCAGGTTACCGTTATTCTCCCCATTGTCAAGGTGAGGAGGCGGAAGCAGAAAGATGGCAATCTGCCTGGAATTCACAGAAGGATTCTCTAGGTAATGACATGACTTTTGGACAAGATTTCAAGGTTTAACACATTACAGTGCAGATGCAGATCCCAGTATCACAGAACGTGAAAAACACTGAGTCCTGCCAAATGTCTTAAAACACTAATTATGGATCCTCACAATCTCTTGGCCTGTTTTCTCAGATGAGGGAAAACCCAGCGTGAAAAACCGTTGATGAGATGTCTGCAGAGGAGGACTACGTCTGGTCTTTAAAGCCGGGACCTATCCCAGTAGATTCTGAGTCAGTGGGTCCAGAGTGGGCCTTGAGCGTCTCTGTTCTTTTCCAAAGCCCCACAGGCTACACTTCCGTGCCCTTGGAGTTGGGAAGTACAGTCATGCCCTACATCGGGACGTTTCAGTCAACAACGGGGGTCCCATCAGATTAGTCCCATATGGCCTAGGTGTGTAGGAGGCTCTGCCATCCAGGTTTAGGAACTCCGTGGTGTTTGCACAGTCTCGAGATTGCCTGACCATGACACACTCCTCAGAACTCATCCCCACTGTTAAGCAAAGCATGACTATACCGCCTTGGATTCTCCACGGTCCCAGACCTGAACTGTTTAGATGACTGCACACGCAGAGGGCACCGTGTCTGAGGCAGAGAGCAGCTGGAATCACAAAAGCTCTCGACAGAGAGTCAAGGAAAGGCGTGCTCTGCTTACACGACTCTCTACTTTTCTCTGGGTCTGAACCATTTCCTAGCTAATCTGCTTTTTTTAACCGAGCAGCTTTGCCAAAAAAAAAAAAAAAGAAAAAACACAAAGTTACCAACAAACACTAAACAAACCAATATAAACAATACATATTAAATAAGCCTAACCCTACTATGCTACTGAAAAGGCTTTTATTTCCCTGGGATAATTTGGACAGCATTAGATTGTTTTACCAAGAGCAGCTAAGTCCAGGGAGATTATTTCTAATTCCACAGTGCTGCAGATGCGGTCAGTAGCAACTGCAAGCCGGAAAGGAAACAAAACAAAACAAAGTTGGGTGTAATCCATTCAAGTTCACACGTTTCACCAGGGACAGCCTCCAAGCCTTGAATAGTTAGGTATGCATTTAGCCATTTCTTTAGTCAACCACTACTAACGCCTGCTAAAGGCCAGACACTGCTCTAAGTACTTTACGGATATGAAATATCCTCTCACCTTTACACTCACCTATGGAGTGTGTATGATAATCATCCCCGTTTTACAGATCAGGAAACTGACACACAGAATGGTACAGTAACTTGCCCGAGTTCACACAGCCCGTAGGTGGCAGAGCCAGGACCCATGTGACAGAGTCTGGCTCCAGAGTCCACGTTCTGAATCACCACGCTTAGTCGCCAAAAACCTAGAGAAAGCGCCAGCCTCAATCGAAAAGTTTTCTTTTCCCCACCCTACAGTCCCTACGCGGCGGCCCCAGTCTCCAGGGCATGCTTTCAGCTCCTCTGACAGGCCCTACTCCTCCCTTGCCCTGTCCCAACACTCTCCCGCCCAGGTCCTCCTTTTCTTTTAGGCATCTGCTCTCAGCTTCAACATCACTGCCTAAGTCACCAAGTCTAACAGGAAATGCTGTCTTTCTCAACACTCAACACAAAATTGCTTTTACGTATCTCCTAGGTAATTGGTGGCTGCCTCTCTGTCCTTTCCAACCAGGCTGTGAGGGCCAGTACGTCAAACAGCCTGTCAGTCTTGCTCACCAAGTGTCCAGACCACTGAACACGCACCGACCAGAGGAAAGGAAGGACTTGTCCCAAAGTCAACTCTCCAGACTTTCTGTGCAAGGAGGGAACGAACGGAGCACCCTCCAGCCTCACGCTTTCTCTTCCATGCTTTCAAGTGTGGGGCACATACCTCTGCTCACAACGCTCCCCGGACAGCCCCCACTGCACCCCTAACAGGTAGACTTCTGCACAGTCAAGGGCTTTGGAAAGCACTGGCTCTGCACACAAATCTTACGTGGCCCTCGACAGGCCACTGCCCCTGAACCGGCCTGAGCTTCAGGCCCACAACAGGCTTCGTGAAAACCCCAACGGAACGTAGCCTCGAAAAGAGGGAGACCCGCACTCCTCAGGACGCCTCGAGACCAGTGTCCTTATCGACTTCGCGTCTGTCCTTCCAAGAAGCCAAGACCACGGCTGGCGCTTCAGCGCCCGACTCCCGGGCACCGCATGCCCAGGCTGGCCCCTGGGCAGGTGCCCGGCACACACCGCCCGTTCCACGAACGCCTCAAGCGCACGAAGAGACCCCCTCGCTCCCCGCGCCGCACAGCTGTCCCGCGACCTGACGGGCACCTCTCGGCGCACAAGCCTATTCCTCAGGGACGCGCTCGCCTCCCACCAGCCCCCAGGCCCACGCCCCCCAGGTACCTCTCTCAGATGGAATCCTCTTCGCAGGCGCCCTGGTCGTCCGTGTCCGGCGAGCAGGAAGAGCGGGAGCTGAAGGACGGCCTCCTCAGGCTAGCGGCCGTGGCTGTGCACGGCCCGGGCTGCTGTGCCCAGCGGGGACGCGGAGCGCCGTCCACGGACGCCGGGGGAACGGACGAGCCCGGCCCGGGAGAGAGCAGCACAGCGCGGCCGGACTCCGCCGGGCTCGGCTCTGGGCAGGCAGGCGCGGCTCGCCGACGCCTCCCACGCCTCCCAGGACGGCGGCCCAGCAGCCGCGCGCTCCTCTCCTCTCCTCGCGCGCGCTGCGCGCGCCGCCGCCCAGACGCTGCCCGGCCGTTGCCCCGCCCCCCCCCCCCTCCGGCGGTGGACTGCGGACAGCGACGGGGACACCCTCCTGGGAGAACTCCTGCGGCCCCGCCCACACGCTTGGGACCTTCGCGGAGCGGGAAGGTGCGCTGACAGGGACGCAGGGTCCCCGCTACGCTCGCTCTCGGGGAACTGCAGCCTCCTCCCTCGGCTTTCACTTGAATGTCACACCCGAAACCATGCAACGTCTACAAGCAAACATAGGCAGTGTGCTCTTTGACATCAGTCTTAGCAGCCTATTTTCAAGTACCACGTCTGACTGGGCAAGGGAAACAAAATACAAAATGAACAAACGGGACTACATCAAAGTCAGAAAACATCCTCTGCACCGCAAAGGAAACCATCCACAAAACCAAAACACAACCTAACAACTGGGAGAAGATTCTTGCAAACCGTATATCGGATAAGGGGTTAATATCCAAAACACAGAAAGAACTCATACATCTCAACAGCAAAAAACATCAACAACCCAATTGAAAAGGCGGGCAAAAGATCTGAGCAGTGATTTCTCCAAAGAAGGTATACGGATGGCCAACAGGCATATGGAAAGGGACTCAACATCCTTAGCGATCAGAGAAATGCAAATCACAACTACAAGGAGATGTCCCCTTACTCTGGTCAGAATGGCTCTAATTAACAAGACAAGAGACAAGTGTCGGAGAGGATGTGCAGAGAAGGGAACTCTCCTGCACTGCTGGTGGGAGGGCAGACTGGTGCAGCCACTACGGAAAGCAGGATGGAGTATCCTCAGAAAACTAAGAACACATCTACCATATGTATGATCCAGCTAGCCCACTGCTGGCTATTCATCCCAAGAACTTGAAAACACCAATGCAGAGGGACACATGCACCCCTAGGCTCACTGCAGCATTATTCACAACAGCCAAAACTTGGAAGCAACCTAGGTGCCCATCAAGGGAAGAATGGATAAAGAAGATGTGGTATGTATACACAATGGAATGCCACTCGGCCCTAAGAAATGATGAGATCCGCCCATTTGTGACAACGTCGATGGACCTTGAGGGTATTATGCGAAGTGAAATAAATCAGAGGGACAAAGTCAAACACCGTGTGATCTCACTCATAAGGAGAAGATAAAAACAACGACAAACGCACACAGAGCAAAGGAGATTGCATTGGTGGTTACCATAGGGGGAGGGGGGAGGGGAGAGAGCCAAAGGGGTGATGAGGCTCACATGTGAGGTGACGGACTATCATTAGTTTTCGGGTGGTGAACACGATGTAATCTACACAGAATTCAAAATATATTACAACGTACATCTGAAAGCTATATCATCTTAGGATCCACTGTTACTGCAATAAAGTAAAATAAAATAAAATAAAATAAAATAAAATAAAATAAAATAAAAAAGTGTAGGAGCCTCAAGAGGCTAACAGGCTTTTGAAAAGTTATTCCAGGGATTTTTATGGCTTAGCTCAGGGCGGCAGACACCAGCCTGAGACACAGCTGTGGCACAGCTACTAACTTCAACTAAACTGTATTCCGACTGGAGGGAAATCAAAACTACTGCAATCATAATTTCTTGAAGGCTTCACTTTGTGCCAGATCCTGTGCCGACTGCTTTGCACCAACTGTCTCATTTAATCCTCACATCCAAAAGGCAGGTTACCGTTATTCTCCCCATTGTCAAGGTGAGGAGGCGGAAGCAGAAAGATGGCAATCTGCCTGGAATTCACAGAAGGATTCTCTAGGTAATGACATGACTTTTGGACAAGATTTCAAGGTTTAACACATTACAGTGCAGATGCAGATCCCAGTATCACAGAACGTGAAAAACACTGAGTCCTGCCAAATGTCTTAAAACACTAATTATGGATCCTCACAATCTCTTGGCCTGTTTTCTCAGATGAGGGAAAACCCAGCGTGAAAAACCGTTGATGAGATGTCTGCAGAGGAGGACTACGTCTGGTCTTTAAAGCCGGGACCTATCCCAGTAGATTCTGAGTCAGTGGGTCCAGAGTGGGCCTTGAGCGTCTCTGTTCTTTTCCAAAGCCCCACAGGCTACACTTCCGTGCCCTTGGAGTTGGGAAGTACAGTCATGCCCTACATCGGGACGTTTCAGTCAACAACGGGGGTCCCATCAGATTAGTCCCATATGGCCTAGGTGTGTAGGAGGCTCTGCCATCCAGGTTTAGGAACTCCGTGGTGTTTGCACAGTCTCGAGATTGCCTGACCATGACACACTCCTCAGAACTCATCCCCACTGTTAAGCAAAGCATGACTATACCGCCTTGGATTCTCCACGGTCCCAGACCTGAACTGTTTAGATGACTGCACACGCAGAGGGCACCGTGTCTGAGGCAGAGAGCAGCTGGAATCACAAAAGCTCTCGACAGAGAGTCAAGGAAAGGCGTGCTCTGCTTACACGACTCTCTACTTTTCTCTGGGTCTGAACCATTTCCTAGCTAATCTGCTTTTTTTAACCGAGCAGCTTTGCCAAAAAAAAAAAAAAAGAAAAAACACAAAGTTACCAACAAACACTAAACAAACCAATATAAACAATACATATTAAATAAGCCTAACCCTACTATGCTACTGAAAAGGCTTTTATTTCCCTGGGATAATTTGGACAGCATTAGATTGTTTTACCAAGAGCAGCTAAGTCCAGGGAGATTATTTCTAATTCCACAGTGCTGCAGATGCGGTCAGTAGCAACTGCAAGCCGGAAAGGAAACAAAACAAAACAAAGTTGGGTGTAATCCATTCAAGTTCACACGTTTCACCAGGGACAGCCTCCAAGCCTTGAATAGTTAGGTATGCATTTAGCCATTTCTTTAGTCAACCACTACTAACGCCTGCTAAAGGCCAGACACTGCTCTAAGTACTTTACGGATATGAAATATCCTCTCACCTTTACACTCACCTATGGAGTGTGTATGATAATCATCCCCGTTTTACAGATCAGGAAACTGACACACAGAATGGTACAGTAACTTGCCCGAGTTCACACAGCCCGTAGGTGGCAGAGCCAGGACCCATGTGACAGAGTCTGGCTCCAGAGTCCACGTTCTGAATCACCACGCTTAGTCGCCAAAAACCTAGAGAAAGCGCCAGCCTCAATCGAAAAGTTTTCTTTTCCCCACCCTACAGTCCCTACGCGGCGGCCCCAGTCTCCAGGGCATGCTTTCAGCTCCTCTGACAGGCCCTACTCCTCCCTTGCCCTGTCCCAACACTCTCCCGCCCAGGTCCTCCTTTTCTTTTAGGCATCTGCTCTCAGCTTCAACATCACTGCCTAAGTCACCAAGTCTAACAGGAAATGCTGTCTTTCTCAACACTCAACACAAAATTGCTTTTACGTATCTCCTAGGTAATTGGTGGCTGCCTCTCTGTCCTTTCCAACCAGGCTGTGAGGGCCAGTACGTCAAACAGCCTGTCAGTCTTGCTCACCAAGTGTCCAGACCACTGAACACGCACCGACCAGAGGAAAGGAAGGACTTGTCCCAAAGTCAACTCTCCAGACTTTCTGTGCAAGGAGGGAACGAACGGAGCACCCTCCAGCCTCACGCTTTCTCTTCCATGCTTTCAAGTGTGGGGCACATACCTCTGCTCACAACGCTCCCCGGACAGCCCCCACTGCACCCCTAACAGGTAGACTTCTGCACAGTCAAGGGCTTTGGAAAGCACTGGCTCTGCACACAAATCTTACGTGGCCCTCGACAGGCCACTGCCCCTGAACCGGCCTGAGCTTCAGGCCCACAACAGGCTTCGTGAAAACCCCAACGGAACGTAGCCTCGAAAAGAGGGAGACCCGCACTCCTCAGAACGCCTCGAGACCAGTGTCCTTATCGACTTCGCGTCTGTCCTTCCAAGAAGCCAAGACCACGGCTGGCGCTTCAGCGCCCGACTCCCGGGCACCGCATGCCCAGGCTGGCCCCTGGGCAGGTGCCCGGCACACACCGCCCGTTCCACGAACGCCTCAAGCGCACGAAGAGACCCCCTCGCTCCCCGCGCCGCACAGCTGTCCCGCGACCTGACGGGCACCTCTCGGCGCACAAGCCTATTCCTCAGGGACGCGCTCGCCTCCCACCAGCCCCCAGGCCCACGCCCCCCAGGTACCTCTCTCAGATGGAATCCTCTTCGCAGGCGCCCTGGTCGTCCGTGTCCGGCGAGCAGGAAGAGCGGGAGCTGAAGGACGGCCTCCTCAGGCTAGCGGCCGTGGCTGTGCACGGCCCGGGCTGCTGTGCCCAGCGGGGACGCGGAGCGCCGTCCACGGACGCCGGGGGAACGGACGAGCCCGGCCCGGGAGAGAGCAGCACAGCGCGGCCGGACTCCGCCGGGCTCGGCTCTGGGCAGGCAGGCGCGGCTCGCCGACGCCTCCCACGCCTCCCAGGACGGCGGCCCAGCAGCCGCGCGCTCCTCTCCTCTCCTCGCGCGCAGCGCGCGCGCCGCCGCCCAGACGCTGCCCGGCCGTTGCCCCGCCCCCCCCCCTCCGGCGGTGGACTGCGGACAGCGACGGGGACACCCTCCTGGGAGAACTCCTGCGGCCCCGCCCACACGCTTGGGACCTTCGCGGAGCGGGAAGGTGCGCTGACAGGGACGCAGGGTCCCCGCTACGCTCGCTCTCGGGGAACTGCAGCCTCCTCCCTCGGCTTTCACTTGAATGTCACACCCGAAACCATGCAACGTCTACAAGCAAACATAGGCAGTGTGCTCTTTGACATCAGTCTTAGCAGCCTATTTTCAAGTACCACGTCTGACTGGGCAAGGGAAACAAAATACAAAATGAACAAACGGGACTACATCAAAGTCAGAAAACATCCTCTGCACCGCAAAGGAAACCATCCACAAAACCAAAACACAACCTAACAACTGGGAGAAGATTCTTGCAAACCGTATATCGGATAAGGGGTTAATATCCAAAACACAGAAAGAACTCATACATCTCAACAGCAAAAAACATCAACAACCCAATTGAAAAGGCGGGCAAAAGATCTGAGCAGTGATTTCTCCAAAGAAGGTATACGGATGGCCAACAGGCATATGGAAAGGGACTCAACATCCTTAGCGATCAGAGAAATGCAAATCACAACTACAAGGAGATGTCCCCTTACTCTGGTCAGAATGGCTCTAATTAACAAGACAAGAGACAAGTGTCGGAGAGGATGTGCAGAGAAGGGAACTCTCCTGCACTGCTGGTGGGAGGGCAGACTGGTGCAGCCACTACGGAAAGCAGGATGGAGTATCCTCAGAAAACTAAGAACACATCTACCATATGTATGATCCAGCTAGCCCACTGCTGGCTATTCATCCCAAGAACTTGAAAACACCAATGCAGAGGGACACATGCACCCCTAGGCTCACTGCAGCATTATTCACAACAGCCAAAACTTGGAAGCAACCTAGGTGCCCATCAAGGGAAGAATGGATAAAGAAGATGTGGTATGTATACACAATGGAATGCCACTCGGCCCTAAGAAATGATGAGATCCGCCCATTTGTGACAACGTCGATGGACCTTGAGGGTATTATGCGAAGTGAAATAAATCAGAGGGACAAAGTCAAACACCGTGTGATCTCACTCATAAGGAGAAGATAAAAACAACGACAAACGCACACAGAGCAAAGGAGATTGCATTGGTGGTTACCATAGGGGGAGGGGGGAGGGGAGAGAGCCAAAGGGGTGATGAGGCTCACATGTGAGGTGACGGACTATCATTAGTTTTCGGGTGGTGAACACGATGTAATCTACACAGAATTCAAAATATATTACAACGTACATCTGAAAGCTATATCATCTTAGGATCCACTGTTACTGCAATAAAGTAAAATAAAATAAAATAAAATAAAATAAAATAAAATAAAAAAGTGTAGGAGCCTCAAGAGGCTAACAGGCTTTTGAAAAGTTATTCCAGGGATTTTTATGGCTTAGCTCAGGGCGGCAGACACCAGCCTGAGACACAGCTGTGGCACAGCTACTAACTTCAACTAAACTGTATTCCGACTGGAGGGAAATCAAAACTACTGCAATCATAATTTCTTGAAGGCTTCACTTTGTGCCAGATCCTGTGCCGACTGCTTTGCACCAACTGTCTCATTTAATCCTCACATCCAAAAGGCAGGTTACCGTTATTCTCCCCATTGTCAAGGTGAGGAGGCGGAAGCAGAAAGATGGCAATCTGCCTGGAATTCACAGAAGGATTCTCTAGGTAATGACATGACTTTTGGACAAGATTTCAAGGTTTAACACATTACAGTGCAGATGCAGATCCCAGTATCACAGAACGTGAAAAACACTGAGTCCTGCCAAATGTCTTAAAACACTAATTATGGATCCTCACAATCTCTTGGCCTGTTTTCTCAGATGAGGGAAAACCCAGCGTGAAAAACCGTTGATGAGATGTCTGCAGAGGAGGACTACGTCTGGTCTTTAAAGCCGGGACCTATCCCAGTAGATTCTGAGTCAGTGGGTCCAGAGTGGGCCTTGAGCGTCTCTGTTCTTTTCCAAAGCCCCACAGGCTACACTTCCGTGCCCTTGGAGTTGGGAAGTACAGTCATGCCCTACATCGGGACGTTTCAGTCAACAACGGGGGTCCCATCAGATTAGTCCCATATGGCCTAGGTGTGTAGGAGGCTCTGCCATCCAGGTTTAGGAACTCCGTGGTGTTTGCACAGTCTCGAGATTGCCTGACCATGACACACTCCTCAGAACTCATCCCCACTGTTAAGCAAAGCATGACTATACCGCCTTGGATTCTCCACGGTCCCAGACCTGAACTGTTTAGATGACTGCACACGCAGAGGGCACCGTGTCTGAGGCAGAGAGCAGCTGGAATCACAAAAGCTCTCGACAGAGAGTCAAGGAAAGGCGTGCTCTGCTTACACGACTCTCTACTTTTCTCTGGGTCTGAACCATTTCCTAGCTAATCTGCTTTTTTTAACCGAGCAGCTTTGCCAAAAAAAAAAAAAAAGAAAAAACACAAAGTTACCAACAAACACTAAACAAACCAATATAAACAATACATATTAAATAAGCCTAACCCTACTATGCTACTGAAAAGGCTTTTATTTCCCTGGGATAATTTGGACAGCATTAGATTGTTTTACCAAGAGCAGCTAAGTCCAGGGAGATTATTTCTAATTCCACAGTGCTGCAGATGCGGTCAGTAGCAACTGCAAGCCGGAAAGGAAACAAAACAAAACAAAGTTGGGTGTAATCCATTCAAGTTCACACGTTTCACCAGGGACAGCCTCCAAGCCTTGAATAGTTAGGTATGCATTTAGCCATTTCTTTAGTCAACCACTACTAACGCCTGCTAAAGGCCAGACACTGCTCTAAGTACTTTACGGATATGAAATATCCTCTCACCTTTACACTCACCTATGGAGTGTGTATGATAATCATCCCCGTTTTACAGATCAGGAAACTGACACACAGAATGGTACAGTAACTTGCCCGAGTTCACACAGCCCATAGGTGGCAGAGCCAGGACCCATGTGACAGAGTCTGGCTCCAGAGTCCACGTTCTGAATCACCACGCTTAGTCGCCAAAAACCTAGAGAAAGCGCCAGCCTCAATCGAAAAGTTTTCTTTTCCCCACCCTACAGTCCCTACGCGGCGGCCCCAGTCTCCAGGGCATGCTTTCAGCTCCTCTGACAGGCCCTACTCCTCCCTTGCCCTGTCCCAACACTCTCCCGCCCAGGTCCTCCTTTTCTTTTAGGCATCTGCTCTCAGCTTCAACATCACTGCCTAAGTCACCAAGTCTAACAGGAAATGCCGTCTTTCTCAACACTCAACACAAAATTGCTTTTACGTATCTCCTAGGTAATTGGTGGCTGCCTGTCTGTCCTTTCCAACCAGGCTGTGAGGGCCAGTACGTCAAACAGCCTGTCAGTCTTGCTCACCAAGTGTCCAGACCACTGAACACGCACCGACCAGAGGAAAGGAAGGACTTGTCCCAAAGTCAACTCTCCAGACTTTCTGTGCAAGGAGGGAACGAACGGAGCACCCTCCAGCCTCACGCTTTCTCTTCCATGCTTTCAAGTGTGGGGCACATACCTCTGCTCACAACGCTCCCCGGACAGCCCCCACTGCACCCCTAACAGGTAGACTTCTGCACAGTCAAGGGCTTTGGAAAGCACTGGCTCTGCACACAAATCTTACGTGGCCCTCGACAGGCCACTGCCCCTGAACCGGCCTGAGCTTCAGGCCCACAACAGGCTTCGTGAAAACCCCAACGGAACGTAGCCTCGAAAAGAGGGAGACCCGCACTCCTCAGAACGCCTCGAGACCAGTGTCCTTATCGACTTCGCGTCTGTCCTTCCAAGAAGCCAAGACCACGGCTGGCGCTTCAGCGCCCGACTCCCGGGCACCGCATGCCCAGGCTGGCCCCTGGGCAGGTGCCCGGCACACACCGCCCGTTCCACGAACGCCTCAAGCGCACGAAGAGACCCCCTCGCTCCCCGCGCCGCACAGCTGTCCCGCGACCTGACGGGCACCTCTCGGCGCACAAGCCTATTCCTCAGGGACGCGCTCGCCTCCCACCAGCCCCCAGGCCCACGCCCCCCAGGTACCTCTCTCAGATGGAATCCTCTTCGCAGGCGCCCTGGTCGTCCGTGTCCGGCGAGCAGGAAGAGCGGGAGCTGAAGGACGGCCTCCTCAGGCTAGCGGCCGTGGCTGTGCACGGCCCGGGCTGCTGTGCCCAGCGGGGACGCGGAGCGCCGTCCACGGACGCCGGGGGAACGGACGAGCCCGGCCCGGGAGAGAGCAGCACAGCGCGGCCGGACTCCGCCGGGCTCGGCTCTGGGCAGGCAGGCGCGGCTCGCCGACGCCTCCCACGCCTCCCAGGACGGCGGCCCAGCAGCCGCGCGCTCCTCTCCTCTCCTCGCGCGCGCGCGCGCGCCGCCGCCCAGACGCTGCCCGGCCGTTGCCCCGCCCCCCCCCCCTCCGGCGGTGGACTGCGGACAGCGACGGGGACACCCTCCTGGGAGAACTCCTGCGGCCCCGCCCACACGCTTGGGACCTTCGCGGAGCGGGAAGGTGCGCTGACAGGGACGCAGGGTCCCCGCTACGCTCGCTCTCGGGGAACTGCAGCCTCCTCCCTCGGCTTTCACTTGAATGTCACACCCGAAACCATGCAACGTCTACAAGCAAACATAGGCAGTGTGCTCTTTGACATCAGTCTTAGCAGCCTATTTTCAAGTACCACGTCTGACTGGGCAAGGGAAACAAAATACAAAATGAACAAACGGGACTACATCAAAGTCAGAAAACATCCTCTGCACCGCAAAGGAAACCATCCACAAAACCAAAACACAACCTAACAACTGGGAGAAGATTCTTGCAAACCGTATATCGGATAAGGGGTTAATATCCAAAACACAGAAAGAACTCATACATCTCAACAGCAAAAAACATCAACAACCCAATTGAAAAGGCGGGCAAAAGATCTGAGCAGTGATTTCTCCAAAGAAGGTATACGGATGGCCAACAGGCATATGGAAAGGGACTCAACATCCTTAGCGATCAGAGAAATGCAAATCACAACTACAAGGAGATGTCCCCTTACTCTGGTCAGAATGGCTCTAATTAACAAGACAAGAGACAAGTGTCGGAGAGGATGTGCAGAGAAGGGAACTCTCCTGCACTGCTGGTGGGAGGGCAGACTGGTGCAGCCACTACGGAAAGCAGGATGGAGTATCCTCAGAAAACTAAGAACACATCTACCATATGTATGATCCAGCTAGCCCACTGCTGGCTATTCATCCCAAGAACTTGAAAACACCAATGCAGAGGGACACATGCACCCCTAGGCTCACTGCAGCATTATTCACAACAGCCAAAACTTGGAAGCAACCTAGGTGCCCATCAAGGGAAGAATGGATAAAGAAGATGTGGTATGTATACACAATGGAATGCCACTCGGCCCTAAGAAATGATGAGATCCGCCCATTTGTGACAACGTCGATGGACCTTGAGGGTATTATGCGAAGTGAAATAAATCAGAGGGACAAAGTCAAACACCGTGTGATCTCACTCATAAGGAGAAGATAAAAACAACGACAAACGCACACAGAGCAAAGGAGATTGCATTGGTGGTTACCATAGGGGGAGGGGGGAGGGGAGAGAGCCAAAGGGGTGATGAGGCTCACATGTGAGGTGACGGACTATCATTAGTTTTCGGGTGGTGAACACGATGTAATCTACACAGAATTCAAAATATATTACAACGTACATCTGAAAGCTATATCATCTTAGGATCCACTGTTACTGCAATAAAGTAAAATAAAATAAAATAAAATAAAATAAAATAAAATAAAATAAAAAAGTGTAGGAGCCTCAAGAGGCTAACAGGCTTTTGAAAAGTTATTCCAGGGATTTTTATGGCTTAGCTCAGGGCGGCAGACACCAGCCTGAGACACAGCTGTGGCACAGCTACTAACTTCAACTAAACTGTATTCCGACTGGAGGGAAATCAAAACTACTGCAATCATAATTTCTTGAAGGCTTCACTTTGTGCCAGATCCTGTGCCGACTGCTTTGCACCAACTGTCTCATTTAATCCTCACATCCAAAAGGCAGGTTACCGTTATTCTCCCCATTGTCAAGGTGAGGAGGCGGAAGCAGAAAGATGGCAATCTGCCTGGAATTCACAGAAGGATTCTCTAGGTAATGACATGACTTTTGGACAAGATTTCAAGGTTTAACACATTACAGTGCAGATGCAGATCCCAGTATCACAGAACGTGAAAAACACTGAGTCCTGCCAAATGTCTTAAAACACTAATTATGGATCCTCACAATCTCTTGGCCTGTTTTCTCAGATGAGGGAAAACCCAGCGTGAAAAACCGTTGATGAGATGTCTGCAGAGGAGGACTACGTCTGGTCTTTAAAGCCGGGACCTATCCCAGTAGATTCTGAGTCAGTGGGTCCAGAGTGGGCCTTGAGCGTCTCTGTTCTTTTCCAAAGCCCCACAGGCTACACTTCCGTGCCCTTGGAGTTGGGAAGTACAGTCATGCCCTACATCGGGACGTTTCAGTCAACAACGGGGGTCCCATCAGATTAGTCCCATATGGCCTAGGTGTGTAGGAGGCTCTGCCATCCAGGTTTAGGAACTCCGTGGTGTTTGCACAGTCTCGAGATTGCCTGACCATGACACACTCCTCAGAACTCATCCCCACTGTTAAGCAAAGCATGACTATACCGCCTTGGATTCTCCACGGTCCCAGACCTGAACTGTTTAGATGACTGCACACGCAGAGGGCACCGTGTCTGAGGCAGAGAGCAGCTGGAATCACAAAAGCTCTCGACAGAGAGTCAAGGAAAGGCGTGCTCTGCTTACACGACTCTCTACTTTTCTCTGGGTCTGAACCATTTCCTAGCTAATCTGCTTTTTTTAACCGAGCAGCTTTGCCAAAAAAAAAAAAAAAGAAAAAACACAAAGTTACCAACAAACACTAAACAAACCAATATAAACAATACATATTAAATAAGCCTAACCCTACTATGCTACTGAAAAGGCTTTTATTTCCCTGGGATAATTTGGACAGCATTAGATTGTTTTACCAAGAGCAGCTAAGTCCAGGGAGATTATTTCTAATTCCACAGTGCTGCAGATGCGGTCAGTAGCAACTGCAAGCCGGAAAGGAAACAAAACAAAACAAAGTTGGGTGTAATCCATTCAAGTTCACACGTTTCACCAGGGACAGCCTCCAAGCCTTGAATAGTTAGGTATGCATTTAGCCATTTCTTTAGTCAACCACTACTAACGCCTGCTAAAGGCCAGACACTGCTCTAAGTACTTTACGGATATGAAATATCCTCTCACCTTTACACTCACCTATGGAGTGTGTATGATAATCATCCCCGTTTTACAGATCAGGAAACTGACACACAGAATGGTACAGTAACTTGCCCGAGTTCACACAGCCCGTAGGTGGCAGAGCCAGGACCCATGTGACAGAGTCTGGCTCCAGAGTCCACGTTCTGAATCACCACGCTTAGTCGCCAAAAACCTAGAGAAAGCGCCAGCCTCAATCGAAAAGTTTTCTTTTCCCCACCCTACAGTCCCTACGCGGCGGCCCCAGTCTCCAGGGCATGCTTTCAGCTCCTCTGACAGGCCCTACTCCTCCCTTGCCCTGTCCCAACACTCTCCCGCCCAGGTCCTCCTTTTCTTTTAGGCATCTGCTCTCAGCTTCAACATCACTGCCTAAGTCACCAAGTCTAACAGGAAATGCTGTCTTTCTCAACACTCAACACAAAATTGCTTTTACGTATCTCCTAGGTAATTGGTGGCTGCCTCTCTGTCCTTTCCAACCAGGCTGTGAGGGCCAGTACGTCAAACAGCCTGTCAGTCTTGCTCACCAAGTGTCCAGACCACTGAACACGCACCGACCAGAGGAAAGGAAGGACTTGTCCCAAAGTCAACTCTCCAGACTTTCTGTGCAAGGAGGGAACGAACGGAGCACCCTCCAGCCTCACGCTTTCTCTTCCATGCTTTCAAGTGTGGGGCACATACCTCTGCTCACAACGCTCCCCGGACAGCCCCCACTGCACCCCTAACAGGTAGACTTCTGCACAGTCAAGGGCTTTGGAAAGCACTGGCTCTGCACACAAATCTTACGTGGCCCTCGACAGGCCACTGCCCCTGAACCGGCCTGAGCTTCAGGCCCACAACAGGCTTCGTGAAAACCCCAACGGAACGTAGCCTCGAAAAGAGGGAGACCCGCACTCCTCAGAACGCCTCGAGACCAGTGTCCTTATCGACTTCGCGTCTGTCCTTCCAAGAAGCCAAGACCACGGCTGGCGCTTCAGCGCCCGACTCCCGGGCACCGCATGCCCAGGCTGGCCCCTGGGCAGGTGCCCGGCACACACCGCCCGTTCCACGAACGCCTCAAGCGCACGAAGAGACCCCCTCGCTCCCCGCGCCGCACAGCTGTCCCGCGACCTGACGGGCACCTCTCGGCGCACAAGCCTATTCCTCAGGGACGCGCTCGCCTCCCACCAGCCCCCAGGCCCACGCCCCCCAGGTACCTCTCTCAGATGGAATCCTCTTCGCAGGCGCCCTGGTCGTCCGTGTCCGGCGAGCAGGAAGAGCGGGAGCTGAAGGACGGCCTCCTCAGGCTAGCGGCCGTGGCTGTGCACGGCCCGGGCTGCTGTGCCCAGCGGGGACGCGGAGCGCCGTCCACGGACGCCGGGGGAACGGACGAGCCCGGCCCGGGAGAGAGCAGCACAGCGCGGCCGGACTCCGCCGGGCTCGGCTCTGGGCAGGCAGGCGCGGCTCGCCGACGCCTCCCACGCCTCCCAGGACGGCGGCCCAGCAGCCGCGCGCTCCTCTCCTCTCCTCGCGCGCGCGCGCGCGCCGCCGCCCAGACGCTGCCCGGCCGTTGCCCCGCCCCCCCCCCTCCGGCGGTGGACTGCGGACAGCGACGGGGACACCCTCCTGGGAGAACTCCTGCGGCCCCGCCCACACGCTTGGGACCTTCGCGGAGCGGGAAGGTGCGCTGACAGGGACGCAGGGTCCCCGCTACGCTCGCTCTCGGGGAACTGCAGCCTCCTCCCTCGGCTTTCACTTGAATGTCACACCCGAAACCATGCAACGTCTACAAGCAAACATAGGCAGTGTGCTCTTTGACATCAGTCTTAGCAGCCTATTTTCAAGTACCACGTCTGACTGGGCAAGGGAAACAAAATACAAAATGAACAAACGGGACTACATCAAAGTCAAAAAACATCCTCTGCACCGCAAAGGAAACCATCCACAAAACCAAAACACAACCTAACAACTGGGAGAAGATTCTTGCAAACCGTATATCGGATAAGGGGTTAATATCCAAAACACAGAAAGAACTCATACATCTCAACAGCAAAAAACATCAACAACCCAATTGAAAAGGCGGGCAAAAGATCTGAGCAGTGATTTCTCCAAAGAAGGTATACGGATGGCCAACAGGCATATGGAAAGGGACTCAACATCCTTAGCGATCAGAGAAATGCAAATCACAACTACAAGGAGATGTCCCCTTACTCTGGTCAGAATGGCTCTAATTAACAAGACAAGAGACAAGTGTCGGAGAGGATGTGCAGAGAAGGGAACTCTCCTGCACTGCTGGTGGGAGGGCAGACTGGTGCAGCCACTACGGAAAGCAGGATGGAGTATCCTCAGAAAACTAAGAACACATCTACCATATGTATGATCCAGCTAGCCCACTGCTGGCTATTCATCCCAAGAACTTGAAAACACCAATGCAGAGGGACACATGCACCCCTAGGCTCACTGCAGCATTATTCACAACAGCCAAAACTTGGAAGCAACCTAGGTGCCCATCAAGGGAAGAATGGATAAAGAAGATGTGGTATGTATACACAATGGAATGCCACTCGGCCCTAAGAAATGATGAGATCCGCCCATTTGTGACAACGTCGATGGACCTTGAGGGTATTATGCGAAGTGAAATAAATCAGAGGGACAAAGTCAAACACCGTGTGATCTCACTCATAAGGAGAAGATAAAAACAACGACAAACGCACACAGAGCAAAGGAGATTGCATTGGTGGTTACCATAGGGGGAGGGGGGAGGGGAGAGAGCCAAAGGGGTGATGAGGCTCACATGTGAGGTGACGGACTATCATTAGTTTTCGGGTGGTGAACACGATGTAATCTACACAGAATTCAAAATATATTACAACGTACATCTGAAAGCTATATCATCTTAGGATCCACTGTTACTGCAATAAAATAAAATAAAATAAAATAAAATAAAATAAAATAAAATAAAATAAAAAAGTGTAGGAGCCTCAAGAGGCTAACAGGCTTTTGAAAAGTTATTCCAGGGATTTTTATGGCTTAGCTCAGGGCGGCAGACACCAGCCTGAGACACAGCTGTGGCACAGCTACTAACTTCAACTAAACTGTATTCCGACTGGAGGGAAATCAAAACTACTGCAATCATAATTTCTTGAAGGCTTCACTTTGTGCCAGATCCTGTGCCGACTGCTTTGCACCAACTGTCTCATTTAATCCTCACATCCAAAAGGCAGGTTACCGTTATTCTCCCCATTGTCAAGGTGAGGAGGCGGAAGCAGAAAGATGGCAATCTGCCTGGAATTCACAGAAGGATTCTCTAGGTAATGACATGACTTTTGGACAAGATTTCAAGGTTTAACACATTACAGTGCAGATGCAGATCCCAGTATCACAGAACGTGAAAAACACTGAGTCCTGCCAAATGTCTTAAAACACTAATTATGGATCCTCACAATCTCTTGGCCTGTTTTCTCAGATGAGGGAAAACCCAGCGTGAAAAACCGTTGATGAGATGTCTGCAGAGGAGGACTACGTCTGGTCTTTAAAGCCGGGACCTATCCCAGTAGATTCTGAGTCAGTGGGTCCAGAGTGGGCCTTGAGCGTCTCTGTTCTTTTCCAAAGCCCCACAGGCTACACTTCCGTGCCCTTGGAGTTGGGAAGTACAGTCATGCCCTACATCGGGACGTTTCAGTCAACAACGGGGGTCCCATCAGATTAGTCCCATATGGCCTAGGTGTGTAGGAGGCTCTGCCATCCAGGTTTAGGAACTCCGTGGTGTTTGCACAGTCTCGAGATTGCCTGACCATGACACACTCCTCAGAACTCATCCCCACTGTTAAGCAAAGCATGACTATACCGCCTTGGATTCTCCACGGTCCCAGACCTGAACTGTTTAGATGACTGCACACGCAGAGGGCAC
Organism: Equus caballus; assembly: GCF_041296265.1. NCBI lineage: Eukaryota > Metazoa > Chordata > Mammalia > Perissodactyla > Equidae > Equus > Equus caballus. The sequence continues at coordinate 31,122 of NW_027222176.1, forward strand.
CGTGTCTGAGGCAGAGAGCAGCTGGAATCACAAAAGCTCTCGACAGAGAGTCAAGGAAAGGCGTGCTCTGCTTACACGACTCTCTACTTTTCTCTGGGTCTGAACCATTTCCTAGCTAATCTGCTTTTTTTAACCGAGCAGCTTTGCCAAAAAAAAAAAAAAAGAAAAAACACAAAGTTACCAACAAACACTAAACAAACCAATATAAACAATACATATTAAATAAGCCTAACCCTACTATGCTACTGAAAAGGCTTTTATTTCCCTGGGATAATTTGGACAGCATTAGATTGTTTTACCAAGAGCAGCTAAGTCCAGGGAGATTATTTCTAATTCCACAGTGCTGCAGATGCGGTCAGTAGCAACTGCAAGCCGGAAAGGAAACAAAACAAAACAAAGTTGGGTGTAATCCATTCAAGTTCACACGTTTCACCAGGGACAGCCTCCAAGCCTTGAATAGTTAGGTATGCATTTAGCCATTTCTTTAGTCAACCACTACTAACGCCTGCTAAAGGCCAGACACTGCTCTAAGTACTTTACGGATATGAAATATCCTCTCACCTTTACACTCACCTATGGAGTGTGTATGATAATCATCCCCGTTTTACAGATCAGGAAACTGACACACAGAATGGTACAGTAACTTGCCCGAGTTCACACAGCCCGTAGGTGGCAGAGCCAGGACCCATGTGACAGAGTCTGGCTCCAGAGTCCACGTTCTGAATCACCACGCTTAGTCGCCAAAAACCTAGAGAAAGCGCCAGCCTCAATCGAAAAGTTTTCTTTTCCCCACCCTACAGTCCCTACGCGGCGGCCCCAGTCTCCAGGGCATGCTTTCAGCTCCTCTGACAGGCCCTACTCCTCCCTTGCCCTGTCCCAACACTCTCCCGCCCAGGTCCTCCTTTTCTTTTAGGCATCTGCTCTCAGCTTCAACATCACTGCCTAAGTCACCAAGTCTAACAGGAAATGCCGTCTTTCTCAACACTCAACACAAAATTGCTTTTACGTATCTCCTAGGTAATTGGTGGCTGCCTGTCTGTCCTTTCCAACCAGGCTGTGAGGGCCAGTACGTCAAACAGCCTGTCAGTCTTGCTCACCAAGTGTCCAGACCACTGAACACGCACCGACCAGAGGAAAGGAAGGACTTGTCCCAAAGTCAACTCTCCAGACTTTCTGTGCAAGGAGGGAACGAACGGAGCACCCTCCAGCCTCACGCTTTCTCTTCCATGCTTTCAAGTGTGGGGCACATACCTCTGCTCACAACGCTCCCCGGACAGCCCCCACTGCACCCCTAACAGGTAGACTTCTGCACAGTCAAGGGCTTTGGAAAGCACTGGCTCTGCACACAAATCTTACGTGGCCCTCGACAGGCCACTGCCCCTGAACCGGCCTGAGCTTCAGGCCCACAACAGGCTTCGTGAAAACCCCAACGGAACGTAGCCTCGAAAAGAGGGAGACCCGCACTCCTCAGGACGCCTCGAGACCAGTGTCCTTATCGACTTCGCGTCTGTCCTTCCAAGAAGCCAAGACCACGGCTGGCGCTTCAGCGCCCGACTCCCGGGCACCGCATGCCCAGGCTGGCCCCTGGGCAGGTGCCCGGCACACACCGCCCGTTCCACGAACGCCTCAAGCGCACGAAGAGACCCCCTCGCTCCCCGCGCCGCACAGCTGTCCCGCGACCTGACGGGCACCTCTCGGCGCACAAGCCTATTCCTCAGGGACGCGCTCGCCTCCCACCAGCCCCCAGGCCCACGCCCCCCAGGTACCTCTCTCAGATGGAATCCTCTTCGCAGGCGCCCTGGTCGTCCGTGTCCGGCGAGCAGGAAGAGCGGGAGCTGAAGGACGGCCTCCTCAGGCTAGCGGCCGTGGCTGTGCACGGCCCGGGCTGCTGTGCCCAGCGGGGACGCGGAGCGCCGTCCACGGACGCCGGGGGAACGGACGAGCCCGGCCCGGGAGAGAGCAGCACAGCGCGGCCGGACTCCGCCGGGCTCGGCTCTGGGCAGGCAGGCGCGGCTCGCCGACGCCTCCCACGCCTCCCAGGACGGCGGCCCAGCAGCCGCGCGCTCCTCTCCTCTCCTCGCGCGCGCGCGCGCGCCGCCGCCCAGACGCTGCCCGGCCGTTGCCCCGCCCCCCCCCCCTCCGGCGGTGGACTGCGGACAGCGACGGGGACACCCTCCTGGGAGAACTCCTGCGGCCCCGCCCACATGCTTGGGACCTTCGCGGAGCGGGAAGGTGCGCTGACAGGGACGCAGGGTCCCCGCTACGCTCGCTCTCGGGGAACTGCAGCCTCCTCCCTCGGCTTTCACTTGAATGTCACACCCGAAACCATGCAACGTCTACAAGCAAACATAGGCAGTGTGCTCTTTGACATCAGTCTTAGCAGCCTATTTTCAAGTACCACGTCTGACTGGGCAAGGGAAACAAAATACAAAATGAACAAACGGGACTACATCAAAGTCAGAAAACATCCTCTGCACCGCAAAGGAAACCATCCACAAAACCAAAACACAACCTAACAACTGGGAGAAGATTCTTGCAAACCGTATATCGGATAAGGGGTTAATATCCAAAACACAGAAAGAACTCATACATCTCAACAGCAAAAAACATCAACAACCCAATTGAAAAGGCGGGCAAAAGATCTGAGCAGTGATTTCTCCAAAGAAGGTATACGGATGGCCAACAGGCATATGGAAAGGGACTCAACATCCTTAGCGATCAGAGAAATGCAAATCACAACTACAAGGAGATGTCCCCTTACTCTGGTCAGAATGGCTCTAATTAACAAGACAAGAGACAAGTGTCGGAGAGGATGTGCAGAGAAGGGAACTCTCCTGCACTGCTGGTGGGAGGGCAGACTGGTGCAGCCACTACGGAAAGCAGGATGGAGTATCCTCAGAAAACTAAGAACACATCTACCATATGTATGATCCAGCTAGCCCACTGCTGGCTATTCATCCCAAGAACTTGAAAACACCAATGCAGAGGGACACATGCACCCCTAGGCTCACTGCAGCATTATTCACAACAGCCAAAACTTGGAAGCAACCTAGGTGCCCATCAAGGGAAGAATGGATAAAGAAGATGTGGTATGTATACACAATGGAATGCCACTCGGCCCTAAGAAATGATGAGATCCGCCCATTTGTGACAACGTCGATGGACCTTGAGGGTATTATGCGAAGTGAAATAAATCAGAGGGACAAAGTCAAACACCGTGTGATCTCACTCATAAGGAGAAGATAAAAACAACGACAAACGCACACAGAGCAAAGGAGATTGCATTGGTGGTTACCATAGGGGGAGGGGGGAGGGGAGAGAGCCAAAGGGGTGATGAGGCTCACATGTGAGGTGACGGACTATCATTAGTTTTCGGGTGGTGAACACGATGTAATCTACACAGAATTCAAAATATATTACAACGTACATCTGAAAGCTATATCATCTTAGGATCCACTGTTACTGCAATAAAGTAAAATAAAATAAAATAAAATAAAATAAAATAAAAAAGTGTAGGAGCCTCAAGAGGCTAACAGGCTTTTGAAAAGTTATTCCAGGGATTTTTATGGCTTAGCTCAGGGCGGCAGACACCAGCCTGAGACACAGCTGTGGCACAGCTACTAACTTCAACTAAACTGTATTCCGACTGGAGGGAAATCAAAACTACTGCAATCATAATTTCTTGAAGGCTTCACTTTGTGCCAGATCCTGTGCCGACTGCTTTGCACCAACTGTCTCATTTAATCCTCACATCCAAAAGGCAGGTTACCGTTATTCTCCCCATTGTCAAGGTGAGGAGGCGGAAGCAGAAAGATGGCAATCTGCCTGGAATTCACAGAAGGATTCTCTAGGTAATGACATGACTTTTGGACAAGATTTCAAGGTTTAACACATTACAGTGCAGATGCAGATCCCAGTATCACAGAACGTGAAAAACACTGAGTCCTGCCAAATGTCTTAAAACACTAATTATGGATCCTCACAATCTCTTGGCCTGTTTTCTCAGATGAGGGAAAACCCAGCGTGAAAAACCGTTGATGAGATGTCTGCAGAGGAGGACTACGTCTGGTCTTTAAAGCCGGGACCTATCCCAGTAGATTCTGAGTCAGTGGGTCCAGAGTGGGCCTTGAGCGTCTCTGTTCTTTTCCAAAGCCCCACAGGCTACACTTCCGTGCCCTTGGAGTTGGGAAGTACAGTCATGCCCTACATCGGGACGTTTCAGTCAACAACGGGGGTCCCATCAGATTAGTCCCATATGGCCTAGGTGTGTAGGAGGCTCTGCCATCCAGGTTTAGGAACTCCGTGGTGTTTGCACAGTCTCGAGATTGCCTGACCATGACACACTCCTCAGAACTCATCCCCACTGTTAAGCAAAGCATGACTATACCGCCTTGGATTCTCCACGGTCCCAGACCTGAACTGTTTAGATGACTGCACACGCAGAGGGCACCGTGTCTGAGGCAGAGAGCAGCTGGAATCACAAAAGCTCTCGACAGAGAGTCAAGGAAAGGCGTGCTCTGCTTACACGACTCTCTACTTTTCTCTGGGTCTGAACCATTTCCTAGCTAATCTGCTTTTTTTAACCGAGCAGCTTTGCCAAAAAAAAAAAAAAAGAAAAAACACAAAGTTACCAACAAACACTAAACAAACCAATATAAACAATACATATTAAATAAGCCTAACCCTACTATGCTACTGAAAAGGCTTTTATTTCCCTGGGATAATTTGGACAGCATTAGATTGTTTTACCAAGAGCAGCTAAGTCCAGGGAGATTATTTCTAATTCCACAGTGCTGCAGATGCGGTCAGTAGCAACTGCAAGCCGGAAAGGAAACAAAACAAAACAAAGTTGGGTGTAATCCATTCAAGTTCACACGTTTCACCAGGGACAGCCTCCAAGCCTTGAATAGTTAGGTATGCATTTAGCCATTTCTTTAGTCAACCACTACTAACGCCTGCTAAAGGCCAGACACTGCTCTAAGTACTTTACGGATATGAAATATCCTCTCACCTTTACACTCACCTATGGAGTGTGTATGATAATCATCCCCGTTTTACAGATCAGGAAACTGACACACAGAATGGTACAGTAACTTGCCCGAGTTCACACAGCCCGTAGGTGGCAGAGCCAGGACCCATGTGACAGAGTCTGGCTCCAGAGTCCACGTTCTGAATCACCACGCTTAGTCGCCAAAAACCTAGAGAAAGCGCCAGCCTCAATCGAAAAGTTTTCTTTTCCCCACCCTACAGTCCCTACGCGGCGGCCCCAGTCTCCAGGGCATGCTTTCAGCTCCTCTGACAGGCCCTACTCCTCCCTTGCCCTGTCCCAACACTCTCCCGCCCAGGTCCTCCTTTTCTTTTAGGCATCTGCTCTCAGCTTCAACATCACTGCCTAAGTCACCAAGTCTAACAGGAAATGCCGTCTTTCTCAACACTCAACACAAAATTGCTTTTACGTATCTCCTAGGTAATTGGTGGCTGCCTGTCTGTCCTTTCCAACCAGGCTGTGAGGGCCAGTACGTCAAACAGCCTGTCAGTCTTGCTCACCAAGTGTCCAGACCACTGAACACGCACCGACCAGAGGAAAGGAAGGACTTGTCCCAAAGTCAACTCTCCAGACTTTCTGTGCAAGGAGGGAACGAACGGAGCACCCTCCAGCCTCACGCTTTCTCTTCCATGCTTTCAAGTGTGGGGCACATACCTCTGCTCACAACGCTCCCCGGACAGCCCCCACTGCACCCCTAACAGGTAGACTTCTGCACAGTCAAGGGCTTTGGAAAGCACTGGCTCTGCACACAAATCTTACGTGGCCCTCGACAGGCCACTGCCCCTGAACCGGCCTGAGCTTCAGGCCCACAACAGGCTTCGTGAAAACCCCAACGGAACGTAGCCTCGAAAAGAGGGAGACCCGCACTCCTCAGGACGCCTCGAGACCAGTGTCCTTATCGACTTCGCGTCTGTCCTTCCAAGAAGCCAAGACCACGGCTGGCGCTTCAGCGCCCGACTCCCGGGCACCGCATGCCCAGGCTGGCCCCTGGGCAGGTGCCCGGCACACACCGCCCGTTCCACGAACGCCTCAAGCGCACGAAGAGACCCCCTCGCTCCCCGCGCCGCACAGCTGTCCCGCGACCTGACGGGCACCTCTCGGCGCACAAGCCTATTCCTCAGGGACGCGCTCGCCTCCCACCAGCCCCCAGGCCCACGCCCCCCAGGTACCTCTCTCAGATGGAATCCTCTTCGCAGGCGCCCTGGTCGTCCGTGTCCGGCGAGCAGGAAGAGCGGGAGCTGAAGGACGGCCTCCTCAGGCTAGCGGCCGTGGCTGTGCACGGCCCGGGCTGCTGTGCCCAGCGGGGACGCGGAGCGCCGTCCACGGACGCCGGGGGAACGGACGAGCCCGGCCCGGGAGAGAGCAGCACAGCGCGGCCGGACTCCGCCGGGCTCGGCTCTGGGCAGGCAGGCGCGGCTCGCCGACGCCTCCCACGCCTCCCAGGACGGCGGCCCAGCAGCCGCGCGCTCCTCTCCTCTCCTCGCGCGCGCGCGCGCGCCGCCGCCCAGACGCTGCCCGGCCGTTGCCCCGCCCCCCCCCCCTCCGGCGGTGGACTGCGGACAGCGACGGGGACACCCTCCTGGGAGAACTCCTGCGGCCCCGCCCACATGCTTGGGACCTTCGCGGAGCGGGAAGGTGCGCTGACAGGGACGCAGGGTCCCCGCTACGCTCGCTCTCGGGGAACTGCAGCCTCCTCCCTCGGCTTTCACTTGAATGTCACACCCGAAACCATGCAACGTCTACAAGCAAACATAGGCAGTGTGCTCTTTGACATCAGTCTTAGCAGCCTATTTTCAAGTACCACGTCTGACTGGGCAAGGGAAACAAAATACAAAATGAACAAACGGGACTACATCAAAGTCAGAAAACATCCTCTGCACCGCAAAGGAAACCATCCACAAAACCAAAACACAACCTAACAACTGGGAGAAGATTCTTGCAAACCGTATATCGGATAAGGGGTTAATATCCAAAACACAGAAAGAACTCATACATCTCAACAGCAAAAAACATCAACAACCCAATTGAAAAGGCGGGCAAAAGATCTGAGCAGTGATTTCTCCAAAGAAGGTATACGGATGGCCAACAGGCATATGGAAAGGGACTCAACATCCTTAGCGATCAGAGAAATGCAAATCACAACTACAAGGAGATGTCCCCTTACTCTGGTCAGAATGGCTCTAATTAACAAGACAAGAGACAAGTGTCGGAGAGGATGTGCAGAGAAGGGAACTCTCCTGCACTGCTGGTGGGAGGGCAGACTGGTGCAGCCACTACGGAAAGCAGGATGGAGTATCCTCAGAAAACTAAGAACACATCTACCATATGTATGATCCAGCTAGCCCACTGCTGGCTATTCATCCCAAGAACTTGAAAACACCAATGCAGAGGGACACATGCACCCCTAGGCTCACTGCAGCATTATTCACAACAGCCAAAACTTGGAAGCAACCTAGGTGCCCATCAAGGGAAGAATGGATAAAGAAGATGTGGTATGTATACACAATGGAATGCCACTCGGCCCTAAGAAATGATGAGATCCGCCCATTTGTGACAACGTCGATGGACCTTGAGGGTATTATGCGAAGTGAAATAAATCAGAGGGACAAAGTCAAACACCGTGTGATCTCACTCATAAGGAGAAGATAAAAACAACGACAAACGCACACAGAGCAAAGGAGATTGCATTGGTGGTTACCATAGGGGGAGGGGGGAGGGGAGAGAGCCAAAGGGGTGATGAGGCTCACATGTGAGGTGACGGACTATCATTAGTTTTCGGGTGGTGAACACGATGTAATCTACACAGAATTCAAAATATATTACAACGTACATCTGAAAGCTATATCATCTTAGGATCCACTGTTACTGCAATAAAGTAAAATAAAATAAAATAAAATAAAATAAAATAAAAAAGTGTAGGAGCCTCAAGAGGCTAACAGGCTTTTGAAAAGTTATTCCAGGGATTTTTATGGCTTAGCTCAGGGCGGCAGACACCAGCCTGAGACACAGCTGTGGCACAGCTACTAACTTCAACTAAACTGTATTCCGACTGGAGGGAAATCAAAACTACTGCAATCATAATTTCTTGAAGGCTTCACTTTGTGCCAGATCCTGTGCCGACTGCTTTGCACCAACTGTCTCATTTAATCCTCACATCCAAAAGGCAGGTTACCGTTATTCTCCCCATTGTCAAGGTGAGGAGGCGGAAGCAGAAAGATGGCAATCTGCCTGGAATTCACAGAAGGATTCTCTAGGTAATGACATGACTTTTGGACAAGATTTCAAGGTTTAACACATTACAGTGCAGATGCAGATCCCAGTATCACAGAACGTGAAAAACACTGAGTCCTGCCAAATGTCTTAAAACACTAATTATGGATCCTCACAATCTCTTGGCCTGTTTTCTCAGATGAGGGAAAACCCAGCGTGAAAAACCGTTGATGAGATGTCTGCAGAGGAGGACTACGTCTGGTCTTTAAAGCCGGGACCTATCCCAGTAGATTCTGAGTCAGTGGGTCCAGAGTGGGCCTTGAGCGTCTCTGTTCTTTTCCAAAGCCCCACAGGCTACACTTCCGTGCCCTTGGAGTTGGGAAGTACAGTCATGCCCTACATCGGGACGTTTCAGTCAACAACGGGGGTCCCATCAGATTAGTCCCATATGGCCTAGGTGTGTAGGAGGCTCTGCCATCCAGGTTTAGGAACTCCGTGGTGTTTGCACAGTCTCGAGATTGCCTGACCATGACACACTCCTCAGAACTCATCCCCACTGTTAAGCAAAGCATGACTATACCGCCTTGGATTCTCCACGGTCCCAGACCTGAACTGTTTAGATGACTGCACACGCAGAGGGCACCGTGTCTGAGGCAGAGAGCAGCTGGAATCACAAAAGCTCTCGACAGAGAGTCAAGGAAAGGCGTGCTCTGCTTACACGACTCTCTACTTTTCTCTGGGTCTGAACCATTTCCTAGCTAATCTGCTTTTTTTAACCGAGCAGCTTTGCCAAAAAAAAAAAAAAAAGAAAAAACACAAAGTTACCAACAAACACTAAACAAACCAATATAAACAATACATATTAAATAAGCCTAACCCTACTATGCTACTGAAAAGGCTTTTATTTCCCTGGGATAATTTGGACAGCATTACATTGTTTTACCAAGAGCAGCTAAGTCCAGGGAGATTATTTCTAATTCCACAGTGCTGCAGATGCGGTCAGTAGCAACTGCAAGCCGGAAAGGAAACAAAACAAAACAAAGTTGGGTGTAATCCATTCAAGTTCACACGTTTCACCAGGGACAGCCTCCAAGCCTTGAATAGTTAGGTATGCATTTAGCCATTTCTTTAGTCAACCACTACTAACGCCTGCTAAAGGCCAGACACTGCTCTAAGTACTTTACGGATATGAAATATCCTCTCACCTTTACACTCACCTATGGAGTGTGTATGATAATCATCCCCGTTTTACAGATCAGGAAACTGACACACAGAATGGTACAGTAACTTGCCCGAGTTCACACAGCCCGTAGGTGGCAGAGCCAGGACCCATGTGACAGAGTCTGGCTCCAGAGTCCACGTTCTGAATCACCACGCTTAGTCGCCAAAAACCTAGAGAAAGCGCCAGCCTCAATCGAAAAGTTTTCTTTTCCCCACCCTACAGTCCCTACGCGGCGGCCCCAGTCTCCAGGGCATGCTTTCAGCTCCTCTGACAGGCCCTACTCCTCCCTTGCCCTGTCCCAACACTCTCCCGCCCAGGTCCTCCTTTTCTTTTAGGCATCTGCTCTCAGCTTCAACATCACTGCCTAAGTCACCAAGTCTAACAGGAAATGCTGTCTTTCTCAACACTCAACACAAAATTGCTTTTACGTATCTCCTAGGTAATTGGTGGCTGCCTCTCTGTCCTTTCCAACCAGGCTGTGAGGGCCAGTACGTCAAACAGCCTGTCAGTCTTGCTCACCAAGTGTCCAGACCACTGAACACGCACCGACCAGAGGAAAGGAAGGACTTGTCCCAAAGTCAACTCTCCAGACTTTCTGTGCAAGGAGGGAACGAACGGAGCACCCTCCAGCCTCACGCTTTCTCTTCCATGCTTTCAAGTGTGGGGCACATACCTCTGCTCACAACGCTCCCCGGACAGCCCCCACTGCACCCCTAACAGGTAGACTTCTGCACAGTCAAGGGCTTTGGAAAGCACTGGCTCTGCACACAAATCTTACGTGGCCCTCGACAGGCCACTGCCCCTGAACCGGCCTGAGCTTCAGGCCCACAACAGGCTTCGTGAAAACCCCAACGGAACGTAGCCTCGAAAAGAGGGAGACCCGCACTCCTCAGAACGCCTCGAGACCAGTGTCCTTATCGACTTCGCGTCTGTCCTTCCAAGAAGCCAAGACCACGGCTGGCGCTTCAGCGCCCGACTCCCGGGCACCGCATGCCCAGGCTGGCCCCTGGGCAGGTGCCCGGCACACACCGCCCGTTCCACGAACGCCTCAAGCGCACGAAGAGACCCCCTCGCTCCCCGCGCCGCACAGCTGTCCCGCGACCTGACGGGCACCTCTCGGCGCACAAGCCTATTCCTCAGGGACGCGCTCGCCTCCCACCAGCCCCCAGGCCCACGCCCCCCAGGTACCTCTCTCAGATGGAATCCTCTTCGCAGGCGCCCTGGTCGTCCGTGTCCGGCGAGCAGGAAGAGCGGGAGCTGAAGGACGGCCTCCTCAGGCTAGCGGCCGTGGCTGTGCACGGCCCGGGCTGCTGTGCCCAGCGGGGACGCGGAGCGCCGTCCACGGACGCCGGGGGAACGGACGAGCCCGGCCCGGGAGAGAGCAGCACAGCGCGGCCGGACTCCGCCGGGCTCGGCTCTGGGCAGGCAGGCGCGGCTCGCCGACGCCTCCCACGCCTCCCAGGACGGCGGCCCAGCAGCCGCGCGCTCCTCTCCTCTCCTCGCGCGCGCGCGCGCGCCGCCGCCCAGACGCTGCCCGGCCGTTGCCCCGCCCCCCCCCCCTCCGGCGGTGGACTGCGGACAGCGACGGGGACACCCTCCTGGGAGAACTCCTGCGGCCCCGCCCACACGCTTGGGACCTTCGCGGAGCGGGAAGGTGCGCTGACAGGGACGCAGGGTCCCCGCTACGCTCGCTCTCGGGGAACTGCAGCCTCCTCCCTCGGCTTTCACTTGAATGTCACACCCGAAACCATGCAACGTCTACAAGCAAACATAGGCAGTGTGCTCTTTGACATCAGTCTTAGCAGCCTATTTTCAAGTACCACGTCTGACTGGGCAAGGGAAACAAAATACAAAATGAACAAACGGGACTACATCAAAGTCAAAAAACATCCTCTGCACCGCAAAGGAAACCATCCACAAAACCAAAACACAACCTAACAACTGGGAGAAGATTCTTGCAAACCGTATATCGGATAAGGGGTTAATATCCAAAACACAGAAAGAACTCATACATCTCAACAGCAAAAAACATCAACAACCCAATTGAAAAGGCGGGCAAAAGATCTGAGCAGTGATTTCTCCAAAGAAGGTATACGGATGGCCAACAGGCATATGGAAAGGGACTCAACATCCTTAGCGATCAGAGAAATGCAAATCACAACTACAAGGAGATGTCCCCTTACTCTGGTCAGAATGGCTCTAATTAACAAGACAAGAGACAAGTGTCGGAGAGGATGTGCAGAGAAGGGAACTCTCCTGCACTGCTGGTGGGAGGGCAGACTGGTGCAGCCACTACGGAAAGCAGGATGGAGTATCCTCAGAAAACTAAGAACACATCTACCATATGTATGATCCAGCTAGCCCACTGCTGGCTATTCATCCCAAGAACTTGAAAACACCAATGCAGAGGGACACATGCACCCCTAGGCTCACTGCAGCATTATTCACAACAGCCAAAACTTGGAAGCAACCTAGGTGCCCATCAAGGGAAGAATGGATAAAGAAGATGTGGTATGTATACACAATGGAATGCCACTCGGCCCTAAGAAATGATGAGATCCGCCCATTTGTGACAACGTCGATGGACCTTGAGGGTATTATGCGAAGTGAAATAAATCAGAGGGACAAAGTCAAACACCGTGTGATCTCACTCATAAGGAGAAGATAAAAACAACGACAAACGCACACAGAGCAAAGGAGATTGCATTGGTGGTTACCATAGGGGGAGGGGGGAGGGGAGAGAGCCAAAGGGGTGATGAGGCTCACATGTGAGGTGACGGACTATCATTAGTTTTCGGGTGGTGAACACGATGTAATCTACACAGAATTCAAAATATATTACAACGTACATCTGAAAGCTATATCATCTTAGGATCCACTGTTACTGCAATAAAGTAAAATAAAATAAAATAAAATAAAATAAAATAAAAAAGTGTAGGAGCCTCAAGAGGCTAACAGGCTTTTGAAAAGTTATTCCAGGGATTTTTATGGCTTAGCTCAGGGCGGCAGACACCAGCCTGAGACACAGCTGTGGCACAGCTACTAACTTCAACTAAACTGTATTCCGACTGGAGGGAAATCAAAACTACTGCAATCATAATTGATTGAAGGCTTCACTTTGTGCCAGATCCTGTGCCGACTGCTTTGCACCAACTGTCTCATTTAATCCTCACATCCAAAAGGCAGGTTACCGTTATTCTCCCCATTGTCAAGGTGAGGAGGCGGAAGCAGAAAGATGGCAATCTGCCTGGAATTCACAGAAGGATTCTCTAGGTAATGACATGACTTTTGGACAAGATTTCAAGGTTTAACACATTACAGTGCAGATGCAGATCCCAGTATCACAGAACGTGAAAAACACTGAGTCCTGCCAAATGTCTTAAAACACTAATTATGGATCCTCACAATCTCTTGGCCTGTTTTCTCAGATGAGGGAAAACCCAGCGTGAAAAACCGTTGATGAGATGTCTGCAGAGGAGGACTACGTCTGGTCTTTAAAGCCGGGACCTATCCCAGTAGATTCTGAGTCAGTGGGTCCAGAGTAGGCCTTGAGCGTCTCTGTTCTTTTCCAAAGCCCCACAGGCTACACTTCCGTGCCCTTGGAGTTGGGAAGTACAGTCATGCCCTACATCGGGACGTTTCAGTCAACAACGGGGGTCCCATCAGATTAGTCCCATATGGCCTAGGTGTGTAGGAGGCTCTGCCATCCAGGTTTAGGAACTCCGTGGTGTTTGCACAGTCTCGAGATTGCCTGACCATGACACACTCCTCAGAACTCATCCCCACTGTTAAGCAAAGCATGACTATACCGCCTTGGATTCTCCACGGTCCCAGACCTGAACTGTTTAGATGACTGCACACGCAGAGGGCACCGTGTCTGAGGCAGAGAGCAGCTGGAATCACAAAAGCTCTCGACAGAGAGTCAAGGAAAGGCGTGCTCTGCTTACACGACTCTCTACTTTTCTCTGGGTCTGAACCATTTCCTAGCTAATCTGCTTTTTTTAACCGAGCAGCTTTGCCAAAAAAAAAAAAAAGAAAAAACACAAAGTTACCAACAAACACTAAACAAACCAATATAAACAATACATATTAAATAAGCCTAACCCTACTATGCTACTGAAAAGGCTTTTATTTCCCTGGGATAATTTGGACAGCATTAGATTGTTTTACGAAGAGCAGCCAAGTCCAGGGAGATTATTTCTAATTCCACAGTGCTGCAGATGCGGTCAGTAGCAACTGCAAGCCGGAAAGGAAACAAAACAAAACAAAGTTGGGTGTAATCCATTCAAGTTCACACGTTTCACCAGGGACAGCCTCCAAGCCTTGAATAGTTAGGTATGCATTTAGCCATTTCTTTAGTCAACCACTACTAACGCCTGCTAAAGGCCAGACACTGCTCTAAGTACTTTACGGATATGAAATATCCTCTCACCTTTACACTCACCTATGGAGTGTGTATGATAATCATCCCCGTTTTACAGATCAGGAAACTGACACACAGAATGGTACAGTAACTTGCCCGAGTTCACACAGCCCGTAGGTGGCAGAGCCAGGACCCATGTGACAGAGTCTGGCTCCAGAGTCCACGTTCTGAATCACCACGCTTAGTCGCCAAAAACCTAGAGAAAGCGCCAGCCTCAATCGAAAAGTTTTCTTTTCCCCACCCTACAGTCCCTACGCGGCGGCCCCAGTCTCCAGGGCATGCTTTCAGCTCCTCTGACAGGCCCTACTCCTCCCTTGCCCTGTCCCAACACTCTCCCGCCCAGGTCCTCCTTTTCTTTTAGGCATCTGCTCTCAGCTTCAACATCACTGCCTAAGTCACCAAGTCTAACAGGAAATGCCGTCTTTCTCAACACTCAACACAAAATTGCTTTTACGTATCTCCTAGGTAATTGGTGGCTGCCTGTCTGTCCTTTCCAACCAGGCTGTGAGGGCCAGTACGTCAAACAGCCTGTCAGTCTTGCTCACCAAGTGTCCAGACCACTGAACACGCACCGACCAGAGGAAAGGAAGGACTTGTCCCAAAGTCAACTCTCCAGACTTTCTGTGCAAGGAGGGAACGAACGGAGCACCCTCCAGCCTCACGCTTTCTCTTCCATGCTTTCAAGTGTGGGGCACATACCTCTGCTCACAACGCTCCCCGGACAGCCCCCACTGCACCCCTAACAGGTAGACTTCTGCACAGTCAAGGGCTTTGGAAAGCACTGGCTCTGCACACAAATCTTACGTGGCCCTCGACAGGCCACTGCCCCTGAACCGGCCTGAGCTTCAGGCCCACAACAGGCTTCGTGAAAACCCCAACGGAACGTAGCCTCGAAAAGAGGGAGACCCGCACTCCTCAGAACGCCTCGAGACCAGTGTCCTTATCGACTTCGCGTCTGTCCTTCCAAGAAGCCAAGACCACGGCTGGCGCTTCAGCGCCCGACTCCCGGGCACCGCATGCCCAGGCTGGCCCCTGGGCAGGTGCCCGGCACACACCGCCCGTTCCACGAACGCCTCAAGCGCACGAAGAGACCCCCTCGCTCCCCGCGCCGCACAGCTGTCCCGCGACCTGACGGGCACCTCTCGGCGCACAAGCCTATTCCTCAGGGACGCGCTCGCCTCCCACCAGCCCCCAGGCCCACGCCCCCCAGGTACCTCTCTCAGATGGAATCCTCTTCGCAGGCGCCCTGGTCGTCCGTGTCCGGCGAGCAGGAAGAGCGGGAGCTGAAGGACGGCCTCCTCAGGCTAGCGGCCGTGGCTGTGCACGGCCCGGGCTGCTGTGCCCAGCGGGGACGCGGAGCGCCGTCCACGGACGCCGGGGGAACGGACGAGCCCGGCCCGGGAGAGAGCAGCACAGCGCGGCCGGACTCCGCCGGGCTCGGCTCTGGGCAGGCAGGCGCGGCTCGCCGACGCCTCCCACGCCTCCCAGGACGGCGGCCCAGCAGCCGCGCGCTCCTCTCCTCTCCTCGCGCGCGCGCGCGCGCCGCCGCCCAGACGCTGCCCGGCCGTTGCCCCGCCCCCCCCCCTCCGGCGGTGGACTGCGGACAGCGACGGGGACACCCTCCTGGGAGAACTCCTGCGGCCCCGCCCACACGCTTGGGACCTTCGCGGAGCGGGAAGGTGCGCTGACAGGGACGCAGGGTCCCCGCTACGCTCGCTCTCGGGGAACTGCAGCCTCCTCCCTCGGCTTTCACTTGAATGTCACACCCGAAACCATGCAACGTCTACAAGCAAACATAGGCAGTGTGCTCTTTGACATCAGTCTTAGCAGCCTATTTTCAAGTACCACGTCTGACTGGGCAAGGGAAACAAAATACAAAATGAACAAACGGGACTACATCAAAGTCAGAAAACATCCTCTGCACCGCAAAGGAAACCATCCACAAAACCAAAACACAACCTAACAACTGGGAGAAGATTCTTGCAAACCGTATATCGGATAAGGGGTTAATATCCAAAACACAGAAAGAACTCATACATCTCAACAGCAAAAAACATCAACAACCCAATTGAAAAGGCGGGCAAAAGATCTGAGCAGTGATTTCTCCAAAGAAGGTATACGGATGGCCAACAGGCATATGGAAAGGGACTCAACATCCTTAGCGATCAGAGAAATGCAAATCACAACTACAAGGAGATGTCCCCTTACTCTGGTCAGAATGGCTCTAATTAACAAGACAAGAGACAAGTGTCGGAGAGGATGTGCAGAGAAGGGAACTCTCCTGCACTGCTGGTGGGAGGGCAGACTGGTGCAGCCACTACGGAAAGCAGGATGGAGTATCCTCAGAAAACTAAGAACACATCTACCATATGTATGATCCAGCTAGCCCACTGCTGGCTATTCATCCCAAGAACTTGAAAACACCAATGCAGAGGGACACATGCACCCCTAGGCTCACTGCAGCATTATTCACAACAGCCAAAACTTGGAAGCAACCTAGGTGCCCATCAAGGGAAGAATGGATAAAGAAGATGTGGTATGTATACACAATGGAATGCCACTCGGCCCTAAGAAATGATGAGATCCGCCCATTTGTGACAACGTCGATGGACCTTGAGGGTATTATGCGAAGTGAAATAAATCAGAGGGACAAAGTCAAACACCGTGTGATCTCACTCATAAGGAGAAGATAAAAACAACGACAAACGCACACAGAGCAAAGGAGATTGCATTGGTGGTTACCATAGGGGGAGGGGGGAGGGGAGAGAGCCAAAGGGGTGATGAGGCTCACATGTGAGGTGACGGACTATCATTAGTTTTCGGGTGGTGAACACGATGTAATCTACACAGAATTCAAAATATATTACAACGTACATCTGAAAGCTATATCATCTTAGGATCCACTGTTACTGCAATAAAATAAAATAAAATAAAATAAAATAAAATAAAATAAAAAAGTGTAGGAGCCTCAAGAGGCTAACAGGCTTTTGAAAAGTTATTCCAGGGATTTTTATGGCTTAGCTCAGGGCGGCAGACACCAGCCTGAGACACAGCTGTGGCACAGCTACTAACTTCAACTAAACTGTATTCCGACTGGAGGGAAATCAAAACTACTGCAATCATAATTTCTTGAAGGCTTCACTTTGTGCCAGATCCTGTGCCGACTGCTTTGCACCAACTGTCTCATTTAATCCTCACATCCAAAAGGCAGGTTACCGTTATTCTCCCCATTGTCAAGGTGAGGAGGCGGAAGCAGAAAGATGGCAATCTGCCTGGAATTCACAGAAGGATTCTCTAGGTAATGACATGACTTTTGGACAAGATTTCAAGGTTTAACACATTACAGTGCAGATGCAGATCCCAGTATCACAGAACGTGAAAAACACTGAGTCCTGCCAAATGTCTTAAAACACTAATTATGGATCCTCACAATCTCTTGGCCTGTTTTCTCAGATGAGGGAAAACCCAGCGTGAAAAACCGTTGATGAGATGTCTGCAGAGGAGGACTACGTCTGGTCTTTAAAGCCGGGACCTATCCCAGTAGATTCTGAGTCAGTGGGTCCAGAGTGGGCCTTGAGCGTCTCTGTTCTTTTCCAAAGCCCCACAGGCTACACTTCCGTGCCCTTGGAGTTGGGAAGTACAGTCATGCCCTACATCGGGACGTTTCAGTCAACAACGGGGGTCCCATCAGATTAGTCCCATATGGCCTAGGTGTGTAGGAGGCTCTGCCATCCAGGTTTAGGAACTCCGTGGTGTTTGCACAGTCTCGAGATTGCCTGACCATGACACACTCCTCAGAACTCATCCCCACTGTTAAGCAAAGCATGACTATACCGCCTTGGATTCTCCACGGTCCCAGACCTGAACTGTTTAGATGACTGCACACGCAGAGGGCACCGTGTCTGAGGCAGAGAGCAGCTGGAATCACAAAAGCTCTCGACAGAGAGTCAAGGAAAGGCGTGCTCTGCTTACACGACTCTCTACTTTTCTCTGGGTCTGAACCATTTCCTAGCTAATCTGCTTTTTTTAACCGAGCAGCTTTGCCAAAAAAAAAAAAAAAGAAAAAACACAAAGTTACCAACAAACACTAAACAAACCAATATAAACAATACATATTAAATAAGCCTAACCCTACTATGCTACTGAAAAGGCTTTTATTTCCCTGGGATAATTTGGACAGCATTAGATTGTTTTACCAAGAGCAGCTAAGTCCAGGGAGATTATTTCTAATTCCACAGTGCTGCAGATGCGGTCAGTAGCAACTGCAAGCCGGAAAGGAAACAAAACAAAACAAAGTTGGGTGTAATCCATTCAAGTTCACACGTTTCACCAGGGACAGCCTCCAAGCCTTGAATAGTTAGGTATGCATTTAGCCATTTCTTTAGTCAACCACTACTAACGCCTGCTAAAGGCCAGACACTGCTCTAAGTACTTTACGGATATGAAATATCCTCTCACCTTTACACTCACCTATGGAGTGTGTATGATAATCATCCCCGTTTTACAGATCAGGAAACTGACACACAGAATGGTACAGTAACTTGCCCGAGTTCACACAGCCCGTAGGTGGCAGAGCCAGGACCCATGTGACAGAGTCTGGCTCCAGAGTCCACGTTCTGAATCACCACGCTTAGTCGCCAAAAACCTAGAGAAAGCGCCAGCCTCAATCGAAAAGTTTTCTTTTCCCCACCCTACAGTCCCTACGCGGCGGCCCCAGTCTCCAGGGCATGCTTTCAGCTCCTCTGACAGGCCCTACTCCTCCCTTGCCCTGTCCCAACACTCTCCCGCCCAGGTCCTCCTTTTCTTTTAGGCATCTGCTCTCAGCTTCAACATCACTGCCTAAGTCACCAAGTCTAACAGGAAATGCCGTCTTTCTCAACACTCAACACAAAATTGCTTTTACGTATCTCCTAGGTAATTGGTGGCTGCCTGTCTGTCCTTTCCAACCAGGCTGTGAGGGCCAGTACGTCAAACAGCCTGTCAGTCTTGCTCACCAAGTGTCCAGACCACTGAACACGCACCGACCAGAGGAAAGGAAGGACTTGTCCCAAAGTCAACTCTCCAGACTTTCTGTGCAAGGAGGGAACGAACGGAGCACCCTCCAGCCTCACGCTTTCTCTTCCATGCTTTCAAGTGTGGGGCACATACCTCTGCTCACAACGCTCCCCGGACAGCCCCCACTGCACCCCTAACAGGTAGACTTCTGCACAGTCAAGGGCTTTGGAAAGCACTGGCTCTGCACACAAATCTTACGTGGCCCTCGACAGGCCACTGCCCCTGAACCGGCCTGAGCTTCAGGCCCACAACAGGCTTCGTGAAAACCCCAACGGAACGTAGCCTCGAAAAGAGGGAGACCCGCACTCCTCAGAACGCCTCGAGACCAGTGTCCTTATCGACTTCGCGTCTGTCCTTCCAAGAAGCCAAGACCACGGCTGGCGCTTCAGCGCCCGACTCCCGGGCACCGCATGCCCAGGCTGGCCCCTGGGCAGGTGCCCGGCACACACCGCCCGTTCCACGAACGCCTCAAGCGCACGAAGAGACCCCCTCGCTCCCCGCGCCGCACAGCTGTCCCGCGACCTGACGGGCACCTCTCGGCGCACAAGCCTATTCCTCAGGGACGCGCTCGCCTCCCACCAGCCCCCAGGCCCACGCCCCCCAGGTACCTCTCTCAGATGGAATCCTCTTCGCAGGCGCCCTGGTCGTCCGTGTCCGGCGAGCAGGAAGAGCGGGAGCTGAAGGACGGCCTCCTCAGGCTAGCGGCCGTGGCTGTGCACGGCCCGGGCTGCTGTGCCCAGCGGGGACGCGGAGCGCCGTCCACGGACGCCGGGGGAACGGACGAGCCCGGCCCGGGAGAGAGCAGCACAGCGCGGCCGGACTCCGCCGGGCTCGGCTCTGGGCAGGCAGGCGCGGCTCGCCGACGCCTCCCACGCCTCCCAGGACGGCGGCCCAGCAGCCGCGCGCTCCTCTCCTCTCCTCGCGCGCGCGCGCGCGCCGCCGCCCAGACGCTGCCCGGCCGTTGCCCCGCCCCCCCCCCCTCCGGCGGTGGACTGCGGACAGCGACGGGGACACCCTCCTGGGAGAACTCCTGCGGCCCCGCCCACACGCTTGGGACCTTCGCGGAGCGGGAAGGTGCGCTGACAGGGACGCAGGGTCCCCGCTACGCTCGCTCTCGGGGAACTGCAGCCTCCTCCCTCGGCTTTCACTTGAATGTCACACCCGAAACCATGCAACGTCTACAAGCAAACATAGGCAGTGTGCTCTTTGACATCAGTCTTAGCAGCCTATTTTCAAGTACCACGTCTGACTGGGCAAGGGAAACAAAATACAAAATGAACAAACGGGACTACATCAAAGTCAAAAAACATCCTCTGCACCGCAAAGGAAACCATCCACAAAACCAAAACACAACCTAACAACTGGGAGAAGATTCTTGCAAACCGTATATCGGATAAGGGGTTAATATCCAAAACACAGAAAGAACTCATACATCTCAACAGCAAAAAACATCAACAACCCAATTGAAAAGGCAGGCAAAAGATCTGAGCAGTGATTTCTCCAAAGAAGGTATACGGATGGCCAACAGGCATATGGAAAGGGACTCAACATCCTTAGCGATCAGAGAAATGCAAATCACAACTACAAGGAGATGTCCCCTTACTCTGGTCAGAATGGCTCTAATTAACAAGACAAGAGACAAGTGTCGGAGAGGATGTGCAGAGAAGGGAACTCTCCTGCACTGCTGGTGGGAGGGCAGACTGGTGCAGCCACTACGGAAAGCAGGATGGAGTATCCTCAGAAAACTAAGAACACATCTACCATATGTATGATCCAGCTAGCCCACTGCTGGCTATTCATCCCAAGAACTTGAAAACACCAATGCAGAGGGACACATGCACCCCTAGGCTCACTGCAGCATTATTCACAACAGCCAAAACTTGGAAGCAACCTAGGTGCCCATCAAGGGAAGAATGGATAAAGAAGATGTGGTATGTATACACAATGGAATGCCACTCGGCCCTAAGAAATGATGAGATCCGCCCATTTGTGACAACGTCGATGGACCTTGAGGGTATTATGCGAAGTGAAATAAATCAGAGGGACAAAGTCAAACACCGTGTGATCTCACTCATAAGGAGAAGATAAAAACAACGACAAACGCACACAGAGCAAAGGAGATTGCATTGGTGGTTACCATAGGGGGAGGGGGGAGGGGAGAGAGCCAAAGGGGTGATGAGGCTCACATGTGAGGTGACGGACTATCATTAGTTTTCGGGTGGTGAACACGATGTAATCTACACAGAATTCAAAATATATTACAACGTACATCTGAAAGCTATATCATCTTAGGATCCACTGTTACTGCAATAAAATAAAATAAAATAAAATAAAATAAAATAAAATAAAAAAGTGTAGGAGCCTCAAGAGGCTAACAGGCTTTTGAAAAGTTATTCCAGGGATTTTTATGGCTTAGCTCAGGGCGGCAGACACCAGCCTGAGACACAGCTGTGGCACAGCTACTAACTTCAACTAAACTGTATTCCGACTGGAGGGAAATCAAAACTACTGCAATCATAATTTCTTGAAGGCTTCACTTTGTGCCAGATCCTGTGCCGACTGCTTTGCACCAACTGTCTCATTTAATCCTCACATCCAAAAGGCAGGTTACCGTTATTCTCCCCATTGTCAAGGTGAGGAGGCGGAAGCAGAAAGATGGCAATCTGCCTGGAATTCACAGAAGGATTCTCTAGGTAATGACATGACTTTTGGACAAGATTTCAAGGTTTAACACATTACAGTGCAGATGCAGATCCCAGTATCACAGAACGTGAAAAACACTGAGTCCTGCCAAATGTCTTAAAACACTAATTATGGATCCTCACAATCTCTTGGCCTGTTTTCTCAGATGAGGGAAAACCCAGCGTGAAAAACCGTTGATGAGATGTCTGCAGAGGAGGACTACGTCTGGTCTTTAAAGCCGGGACCTATCCCAGTAGATTCTGAGTCAGTGGGTCCAGAGTGGGCCTTGAGCGTCTCTGTTCTTTTCCAAAGCCCCACAGGCTACACTTCCGTGCCCTTGGAGTTGGGAAGTACAGTCATGCCCTACATCGGGACGTTTCAGTCAACAACGGGGGTCCCATCAGATTAGTCCCATATGGCCTAGGTGTGTAGGAGGCTCTGCCATCCAGGTTTAGGAACTCCGTGGTGTTTGCACAGTCTCGAGATTGCCTGACCATGACACACTCCTCAGAACTCATCCCCACTGTTAAGCAAAGCATGACTATACCGCCTTGGATTCTCCACGGTCCCAGACCTGAACTGTTTAGATGACTGCACACGCAGAGGGCACCGTGTCTGAGGCAGAGAGCAGCTGGAATCACAAAAGCTCTCGACAGAGAGTCAAGGAAAGGCGTGCTCTGCTTACACGACTCTCTACTTTTCTCTGGGTCTGAACCATTTCCTAGCTAATCTGCTTTTTTTAACCGAGCAGCTTTGCCAAAAAAAAAAAAAAAGAAAAAACACAAAGTTACCAACAAACACTAAACAAACCAATATAAACAATACATATTAAATAAGCCTAACCCTACTATGCTACTGAAAAGGCTTTTATTTCCCTGGGATAATTTGGACAGCATTAGATTGTTTTACCAAGAGCAGCTAAGTCCAGGGAGATTATTTCTAATTCCACAGTGCTGCAGATGCGGTCAGTAGCAACTGCAAGCCGGAAAGGAAACAAAACAAAACAAAGTTGGGTGTAATCCATTCAAGTTCACACGTTTCACCAGGGACAGCCTCCAAGCCTTGAATAGTTAGGTATGCATTTAGCCATTTCTTTAGTCAACCACTACTAACGCCTGCTAAAGGCCAGACACTGCTCTAAGTACTTTACGGATATGAAATATCCTCTCACCTTTACACTCACCTATGGAGTGTGTATGATAATCATCCCCGTTTTACAGATCAGGAAACTGACACACAGAATGGTACAGTAACTTGCCCGAGTTCACACAGCCCGTAGGTGGCAGAGCCAGGACCCATGTGACAGAGTCTGGCTCCAGAGTCCACGTTCTGAATCACCACGCTTAGTCGCCAAAAACCTAGAGAAAGCGCCAGCCTCAATCGAAAAGTTTTCTTTTCCCCACCCTACAGTCCCTACGCGGCGGCCCCAGTCTCCAGGGCATGCTTTCAGCTCCTCTGACAGGCCCTACTCCTCCCTTGCCCTGTCCCAACACTCTCCCGCCCAGGTCCTCCTTTTCTTTTAGGCATCTGCTCTCAGCTTCAACATCACTGCCTAAGTCACCAAGTCTAACAGGAAATGCCGTCTTTCTCAACACTCAACACAAAATTGCTTTTACGTATCTCCTAGGTAATTGGTGGCTGCCTGTCTGTCCTTTCCAACCAGGCTGTGAGGGCCAGTACGTCAAACAGCCTGTCAGTCTTGCTCACCAAGTGTCCAGACCACTGAACACGCACCGACCAGAGGAAAGGAAGGACTTGTCCCAAAGTCAACTCTCCAGACTTTCTGTGCAAGGAGGGAACGAACGGAGCACCCTCCAGCCTCACGCTTTCTCTTCCATGCTTTCAAGTGTGGGGCACATACCTCTGCTCACAACGCTCCCCGGACAGCCCCCACTGCACCCCTAACAGGTAGACTTCTGCACAGTCAAGGGCTTTGGAAAGCACTGGCTCTGCACACAAATCTTACGTGGCCCTCGACAGGCCACTGCCCCTGAACCGGCCTGAGCTTCAGGCCCACAACAGGCTTCGTGAAAACCCCAACGGAACGTAGCCTCGAAAAGAGGGAGACCCGCACTCCTCAGAACGCCTCGAGACCAGTGTCCTTATCGACTTCGCGTCTGTCCTTCCAAGAAGCCAAGACCACGGCTGGCGCTTCAGCGCCCGACTCCCGGGCACCGCATGCCCAGGCTGGCCCCTGGGCAGGTGCCCGGCACACACCGCCCGTTCCACGAACGCCTCAAGCGCACGAAGAGACCCCCTCGCTCCCCGCGCCGCACAGCTGTCCCGCGACCTGACGGGCACCTCTCGGCGCACAAGCCTATTCCTCAGGGACGCGCTCGCCTCCCACCAGCCCCCAGGCCCACGCCCCCCAGGTACCTCTCTCAGATGGAATCCTCTTCGCAGGCGCCCTGGTCGTCCGTGTCCGGCGAGCAGGAAGAGCGGGAGCTGAAGGACGGCCTCCTCAGGCTAGCGGCCGTGGCTGTGCACGGCCCGGGCTGCTGTGCCCAGCGGGGACGCGGAGCGCCGTCCACGGACGCCGGGGGAACGGACGAGCCCGGCCCGGGAGAGAGCAGCACAGCGCGGCCGGACTCCGCCGGGCTCGGCTCTGGGCAGGCAGGCGCGGCTCGCCGACGCCTCCCACGCCTCCCAGGACGGCGGCCCAGCAGCCGCGCGCTCCTCTCCTCTCCTCGCGCGCGCGCGCGCGCCGCCGCCCAGACGCTGCCCGGCCGTTGCCCCGCCCCCCCCCCCTCCGGCGGTGGACTGCGGACAGCGACGGGGACACCCTCCTGGGAGAACTCCTGCGGCCCCGCCCACACGCTTGGGACCTTCGCGGAGCGGGAAGGTGCGCTGACAGGGACGCAGGGTCCCCGCTACGCTCGCTCTCGGGGAACTGCAGCCTCCTCCCTCGGCTTTCACTTGAATGTCACACCCGAAACCATGCAACGTCTACAAGCAAACATAGGCAGTGTGCTCTTTGACATCAGTCTTAGCAGCCTATTTTCAAGTACCACGTCTGACTGGGCAAGGGAAACAAAATACAAAATGAACAAACGGGACTACATCAAAGTCAAAAAACATCCTCTGCACCGCAAAGGAAACCATCCACAAAACCAAAACACAACCTAACAACTGGGAGAAGATTCTTGCAAACCGTATATCGGATAAGGGGTTAATATCCAAAACACAGAAAGAACTCATACATCTCAACAGCAAAAAACATCAACAACCCAATTGAAAAGGCAGGCAAAAGATCTGAGCAGTGATTTCTCCAAAGAAGGTATACGGATGGCCAACAGGCATATGGAAAGGGACTCAACATCCTTAGCGATCAGAGAAATGCAAATCACAACTACAAGGAGATGTCCCCTTACTCTGGTCAGAATGGCTCTAATTAACAAGACAAGAGACAAGTGTCGGAGAGGATGTGCAGAGAAGGGAACTCTCCTGCACTGCTGGTGGGAGGGCAGACTGGTGCAGCCACTACGGAAAGCAGGATGGAGTATCCTCAGAAAACTAAGAACACATCTACCATATGTATGATCCAGCTAGCCCACTGCTGGCTATTCATCCCAAGAACTTGAAAACACCAATGCAGAGGGACACATGCACCCCTAGGCTCACTGCAGCATTATTCACAACAGCCAAAACTTGGAAGCAACCTAGGTGCCCATCAAGGGAAGAATGGATAAAGAAGATGTGGTATGTATACACAATGGAATGCCACTCGGCCCTAAGAAATGATGAGATCCGCCCATTTGTGACAACGTCGATGGACCTTGAGGGTATTATGCGAAGTGAAATAAATCAGAGGGACAAAGTCAAACACCGTGTGATCTCACTCATAAGGAGAAGATAAAAACAACGACAAACGCACACAGAGCAAAGGAGATTGCATTGGTGGTTACCATAGGGGGAGGGGGGAGGGGAGAGAGCCAAAGGGGTGATGAGGCTCACATGTGAGGTGACGGACTATCATTAGTTTTCGGGTGGTGAACACGATGTAATCTACACAGAATTCAAAATATATTACAACGTACATCTGAAAGCTATATCATCTTAGGATCCACTGTTACTGCAATAAAGTAAAATAAAATAAAATAAAATAAAATAAAATAAAATAAAATAAAAAAGTGTAGGAGCCTCAAGAGGCTAACAGGCTTTTGAAAAGTTATTCCAGGGATTTTTATGGCTTAGCTCAGGGCGGCAGACACCAGCCTGAGACACAGCTGTGGCACAGCTACTAACTTCAACTAAACTGTATTCCGACTGGAGGGAAATCAAAACTACTGCAATCATAATTTCTTGAAGGCTTCACTTTGTGCCAGATCCTGTGCCGACTGCTTTGCACCAACTGTCTCATTTAATCCTCACATCCAAAAGGCAGGTTACCGTTATTCTCCCCATTGTCAAGGTGAGGAGGCGGAAGCAGAAAGATGGCAATCTGCCTGGAATTCACAGAAGGATTCTCTAGGTAATGACATGACTTTTGGACAAGATTTCAAGGTTTAACACATTACAGTGCAGATGCAGATCCCAGTATCACAGAACGTGAAAAACACTGAGTCCTGCCAAATGTCTTAAAACACTAATTATGGATCCTCACAATCTCTTGGCCTGTTTTCTCAGATGAGGGAAAACCCAGCGTGAAAAACCGTTGATGAGATGTCTGCAGAGGAGGACTACGTCTGGTCTTTAAAGCCGGGACCTATCCCAGTAGATTCTGAGTCAGTGGGTCCAGAGTGGGCCTTGAGCGTCTCTGTTCTTTTCCAAAGCCCCACAGGCTACACTTCCGTGCCCTTGGAGTTGGGAAGTACAGTCATGCCCTACATCGGGACGTTTCAGTCAACAACGGGGGTCCCATCAGATTAGTCCCATATGGCCTAGGTGTGTAGGAGGCTCTGCCATCCAGGTTTAGGAACTCCGTGGTGTTTGCACAGTCTCGAGATTGCCTGACCATGACACACTCCTCAGAACTCATCCCCACTGTTAAGCAAAGCATGACTATACCGCCTTGGATTCTCCACGGTCCCAGACCTGAACTGTTTAGATGACTGCACACGCAGAGGGCACCGTGTCTGAGGCAGAGAGCAGCTGGAATCACAAAAGCTCTCGACAGAGAGTCAAGGAAAGGCGTGCTCTGCTTACACGACTCTCTACTTTTCTCTGGGTCTGAACCATTTCCTAGCTAATCTGCTTTTTTTAACCGAGCAGCTTTGCCAAAAAAAAAAAAAAAGAAAAAACACAAAGTTACCAACAAACACTAAACAAACCAATATAAACAATACATATTAAATAAGCCTAACCCTACTATGCTACTGAAAAGGCTTTTATTTCCCTGGGATAATTTGGACAGCATTAGATTGTTTTACCAAGAGCAGCTAAGTCCAGGGAGATTATTTCTAATTCCACAGTGCTGCAGATGCGGTCAGTAGCAACTGCAAGCCGGAAAGGAAACAAAACAAAACAAAGTTGGGTGTAATCCATTCAAGTTCACACGTTTCACCAGGGACAGCCTCCAAGCCTTGAATAGTTAGGTATGCATTTAGCCATTTCTTTAGTCAACCACTACTAACGCCTGCTAAAGGCCAGACACTGCTCTAAGTACTTTACGGATATGAAATATCCTCTCACCTTTACACTCACCTATGGAGTGTGTATGATAATCATCCCCGTTTTACAGATCAGGAAACTGACACACAGAATGGTACAGTAACTTGCCCGAGTTCACACAGCCCGTAGGTGGCAGAGCCAGGACCCATGTGACAGAGTCTGGCTCCAGAGTCCACGTTCTGAATCACCACGCTTAGTCGCCAAAAACCTAGAGAAAGCGCCAGCCTCAATCGAAAAGTTTTCTTTTCCCCACCCTACAGTCCCTACGCGGCGGCCCCAGTCTCCAGGGCATGCTTTCAGCTCCTCTGACAGGCCCTACTCCTCCCTTGCCCTGTCCCAACACTCTCCCGCCCAGGTCCTCCTTTTCTTTTAGGCATCTGCTCTCAGCTTCAACATCACTGCCTAAGTCACCAAGTCTAACAGGAAATGCCGTCTTTCTCAACACTCAACACAAAATTGCTTTTACGTATCTCCTAGGTAATTGGTGGCTGCCTCTCTGTCCTTTCCAACCAGGCTGTGAGGGCCAGTACGTCAAACAGCCTGTCAGTCTTGCTCACCAAGTGTCCAGACCACTGAACACGCACCGACCAGAGGAAAGGAAGGACTTGTCCCAAAGTCAACTCTCCAGACTTTCTGTGCAAGGAGGGAACGAACGGAGCACCCTCCAGCCTCACGCTTTCTCTTCCATGCTTTCAAGTGTGGGGCACATACCTCTGCTCACAACGCTCCCCGGACAGCCCCCACTGCACCCCTAACAGGTAGACTTCTGCACAGTCAAGGGCTTTGGAAAGCACTGGCTCTGCACACAAATCTTACGTGGCCCTCGACAGGCCACTGCCCCTGAACCGGCCTGAGCTTCAGGCCCACAACAGGCTTCGTGAAAACCCCAACGGAACGTAGCCTCGAAAAGAGGGAGACCCGCACTCCTCAGGACGCCTCGAGACCAGTGTCCTTATCGACTTCGCGTCTGTCCTTCCAAGAAGCCAAGACCACGGCTGGCGCTTCAGCGCCCGACTCCCGGGCACCGCATGCCCAGGCTGGCCCCTGGGCAGGTGCCCGGCACACACCGCCCGTTCCACGAACGCCTCAAGCGCACGAAGAGACCCCCTCGCTCCCCGCGCCGCACAGCTGTCCCGCGACCTGACGGGCACCTCTCGGCGCACAAGCCTATTCCTCAGGGACGCGCTCGCCTCCCACCAGCCCCCAGGCCCACGCCCCCCAGGTACCTCTCTCAGATGGAATCCTCTTCGCAGGCGCCCTGGTCGTCCGTGTCCGGCGAGCAGGAAGAGCGGGAGCTGAAGGACGGCCTCCTCAGGCTAGCGGCCGTGGCTGTGCACGGCCCGGGCTGCTGTGCCCAGCGGGGACGCGGAGCGCCGTCCACGGACGCCGGGGGAACGGACGAGCCCGGCCCGGGAGAGAGCAGCACAGCGCGGCCGGACTCCGCCGGGCTCGGCTCTGGGCAGGCAGGCGCGGCTCGCCGACGCCTCCCACGCCTCCCAGGACGGCGGCCCAGCAGCCGCGCGCTCCTCTCCTCTCCTCGCGCGCGCGCGCGCGCCGCCGCCCAGACGCTGCCCGGCCGTTGCCCCGCCCCCCCCCCCTCCGGCGGTGGACTGCGGACAGCGACGGGGACACCCTCCTGGGAGAACTCCTGCGGCCCCGCCCACACGCTTGGGACCTTCGCGGAGCGGGAAGGTGCGCTGACAGGGACGCAGGGTCCCCGCTACGCTCGCTCTCGGGGAACTGCAGCCTCCTCCCTCGGCTTTCACTTGAATGTCACACC
The DNA here is from genome assembly GCF_041296265.1 of Equus caballus. Taxonomy (NCBI): domain Eukaryota; kingdom Metazoa; phylum Chordata; class Mammalia; order Perissodactyla; family Equidae; genus Equus; species Equus caballus. Next base: position 60,151 of record NW_027222176.1, read on the forward strand.
CGAAACCATGCAACGTCTACAAGCAAACATAGGCAGTGTGCTCTTTGACATCAGTCTTAGCAGCCTATTTTCAAGTACCACGTCTGACTGGGCAAGGGAAACAAAATACAAAATGAACAAACGGGACTACATCAAAGTCAGAAAACATCCTCTGCACCGCAAAGGAAACCATCCACAAAACCAAAACACAACCTAACAACTGGGAGAAGATTCTTGCAAACCGTATATCGGATAAGGGGTTAATATCCAAAACACAGAAAGAACTCATACATCTCAACAGCAAAAAACATCAACAACCCAATTGAAAAGGCGGGCAAAAGATCTGAGCAGTGATTTCTCCAAAGAAGGTATACGGATGGCCAACAGGCATATGGAAAGGGACTCAACATCCTTAGCGATCAGAGAAATGCAAATCACAACTACAAGGAGATGTCCCCTTACTCTGGTCAGAATGGCTCTAATTAACAAGACAAGAGACAAGTGTCGGAGAGGATGTGCAGAGAAGGGAACTCTCCTGCACTGCTGGTGGGAGGGCAGACTGGTGCAGCCACTACGGAAAGCAGGATGGAGTATCCTCAGAAAACTAAGAACACATCTACCATATGTATGATCCAGCTAGCCCACTGCTGGCTATTCATCCCAAGAACTTGAAAACACCAATGCAGAGGGACACATGCACCCCTAGGCTCACTGCAGCATTATTCACAACAGCCAAAACTTGGAAGCAACCTAGGTGCCCATCAAGGGAAGAATGGATAAAGAAGATGTGGTATGTATACACAATGGAATGCCACTCGGCCCTAAGAAATGATGAGATCCGCCCATTTGTGACAACGTCGATGGACCTTGAGGGTATTATGCGAAGTGAAATAAATCAGAGGGACAAAGTCAAACACCGTGTGATCTCACTCATAAGGAGAAGATAAAAACAACGACAAACGCACACAGAGCAAAGGAGATTGCATTGGTGGTTACCATAGGGGGAGGGGGGAGGGGAGAGAGCCAAAGGGGTGATGAGGCTCACATGTGAGGTGACGGACTATCATTAGTTTTCGGGTGGTGAACACGATGTAATCTACACAGAATTCAAAATATATTACAACGTACATCTGAAAGCTATATCATCTTAGGATCCACTGTTACTGCAATAAAGTAAAATAAAATAAAATAAAATAAAATAAAATAAAAAAGTGTAGGAGCCTCAAGAGGCTAACAGGCTTTTGAAAAGTTATTCCAGGGATTTTTATGGCTTAGCTCAGGGCGGCAGACACCAGCCTGAGACACAGCTGTGGCACAGCTACTAACTTCAACTAAACTGTATTCCGACTGGAGGGAAATCAAAACTACTGCAATCATAATTTCTTGAAGGCTTCACTTTGTGCCAGATCCTGTGCCGACTGCTTTGCACCAACTGTCTCATTTAATCCTCACATCCAAAAGGCAGGTTACCGTTATTCTCCCCATTGTCAAGGTGAGGAGGCGGAAGCAGAAAGATGGCAATCTGCCTGGAATTCACAGAAGGATTCTCTAGGTAATGACATGACTTTTGGACAAGATTTCAAGGTTTAACACATTACAGTGCAGATGCAGATCCCAGTATCACAGAACGTGAAAAACACTGAGTCCTGCCAAATGTCTTAAAACACTAATTATGGATCCTCACAATCTCTTGGCCTGTTTTCTCAGATGAGGGAAAACCCAGCGTGAAAAACCGTTGATGAGATGTCTGCAGAGGAGGACTACGTCTGGTCTTTAAAGCCGGGACCTATCCCAGTAGATTCTGAGTCAGTGGGTCCAGAGTGGGCCTTGAGCGTCTCTGTTCTTTTCCAAAGCCCCACAGGCTACACTTCCGTGCCCTTGGAGTTGGGAAGTACAGTCATGCCCTACATCGGGACGTTTCAGTCAACAACGGGGGTCCCATCAGATTAGTCCCATATGGCCTAGGTGTGTAGGAGGCTCTGCCATCCAGGTTTAGGAACTCCGTGGTGTTTGCACAGTCTCGAGATTGCCTGACCATGACACACTCCTCAGAACTCATCCCCACTGTTAAGCAAAGCATGACTATACCGCCTTGGATTCTCCACGGTCCCAGACCTGAACTGTTTAGATGACTGCACACGCAGAGGGCACCGTGTCTGAGGCAGAGAGCAGCTGGAATCACAAAAGCTCTCGACAGAGAGTCAAGGAAAGGCGTGCTCTGCTTACACGACTCTCTACTTTTCTCTGGGTCTGAACCATTTCCTAGCTAATCTGCTTTTTTTAACCGAGCAGCTTTGCCAAAAAAAAAAAAAAAGAAAAAACACAAAGTTACCAACAAACACTAAACAAACCAATATAAACAATACATATTAAATAAGCCTAACCCTACTATGCTACTGAAAAGGCTTTTATTTCCCTGGGATAATTTGGACAGCATTAGATTGTTTTACCAAGAGCAGCTAAGTCCAGGGAGATTATTTCTAATTCCACAGTGCTGCAGATGCGGTCAGTAGCAACTGCAAGCCGGAAAGGAAACAAAACAAAACAAAGTTGGGTGTAATCCATTCAAGTTCACACGTTTCACCAGGGACAGCCTCCAAGCCTTGAATAGTTAGGTATGCATTTAGCCATTTCTTTAGTCAACCACTACTAACGCCTGCTAAAGGCCAGACACTGCTCTAAGTACTTTACGGATATGAAATATCCTCTCACCTTTACACTCACCTATGGAGTGTGTATGATAATCATCCCCGTTTTACAGATCAGGAAACTGACACACAGAATGGTACAGTAACTTGCCCGAGTTCACACAGCCCGTAGGTGGCAGAGCCAGGACCCATGTGACAGAGTCTGGCTCCAGAGTCCACGTTCTGAATCACCACGCTTAGTCGCCAAAAACCTAGAGAAAGCGCCAGCCTCAATCGAAAAGTTTTCTTTTCCCCACCCTACAGTCCCTACGCGGCGGCCCCAGTCTCCAGGGCATGCTTTCAGCTCCTCTGACAGGCCCTACTCCTCCCTTGCCCTGTCCCAACACTCTCCCGCCCAGGTCCTCCTTTTCTTTTAGGCATCTGCTCTCAGCTTCAACATCACTGCCTAAGTCACCAAGTCTAACAGGAAATGCTGTCTTTCTCAACACTCAACACAAAATTGCTTTTACGTATCTCCTAGGTAATTGGTGGCTGCCTCTCTGTCCTTTCCAACCAGGCTGTGAGGGCCAGTACGTCAAACAGCCTGTCAGTCTTGCTCACCAAGTGTCCAGACCACTGAACACGCACCGACCAGAGGAAAGGAAGGACTTGTCCCAAAGTCAACTCTCCAGACTTTCTGTGCAAGGAGGGAACGAACGGAGCACCCTCCAGCCTCACGCTTTCTCTTCCATGCTTTCAAGTGTGGGGCACATACCTCTGCTCACAACGCTCCCCGGACAGCCCCCACTGCACCCCTAACAGGTAGACTTCTGCACAGTCAAGGGCTTTGGAAAGCACTGGCTCTGCACACAAATCTTACGTGGCCCTCGACAGGCCACTGCCCCTGAACCGGCCTGAGCTTCAGGCCCACAACAGGCTTCGTGAAAACCCCAACGGAACGTAGCCTCGAAAAGAGGGAGACCCGCACTCCTCAGGACGCCTCGAGACCAGTGTCCTTATCGACTTCGCGTCTGTCCTTCCAAGAAGCCAAGACCACGGCTGGCGCTTCAGCGCCCGACTCCCGGGCACCGCATGCCCAGGCTGGCCCCTGGGCAGGTGCCCGGCACACACCGCCCGTTCCACGAACGCCTCAAGCGCACGAAGAGACCCCCTCGCTCCCCGCGCCGCACAGCTGTCCCGCGACCTGACGGGCACCTCTCGGCGCACAAGCCTATTCCTCAGGGACGCGCTCGCCTCCCACCAGCCCCCAGGCCCACGCCCCCCAGGTACCTCTCTCAGATGGAATCCTCTTCGCAGGCGCCCTGGTCGTCCGTGTCCGGCGAGCAGGAAGAGCGGGAGCTGAAGGACGGCCTCCTCAGGCTAGCGGCCGTGGCTGTGCACGGCCCGGGCTGCTGTGCCCAGCGGGGACGCGGAGCGCCGTCCACGGACGCCGGGGGAACGGACGAGCCCGGCCCGGGAGAGAGCAGCACAGCGCGGCCGGACTCCGCCGGGCTCGGCTCTGGGCAGGCAGGCGCGGCTCGCCGACGCCTCCCACGCCTCCCAGGACGGCGGCCCAGCAGCCGCGCGCTCCTCTCCTCTCCTCGCGCGCGCGCGCGCGCCGCCGCCCAGACGCTGCCCGGCCGTTGCCCCGCCCCCCCCCCTCCGGCGGTGGACTGCGGACAGCGACGGGGACACCCTCCTGGGAGAACTCCTGCGGCCCCGCCCACACGCTTGGGACCTTCGCGGAGCGGGAAGGTGCGCTGACAGGGACGCAGGGTCCCCGCTACGCTCGCTCTCGGGGAACTGCAGCCTCCTCCCTCGGCTTTCACTTGAATGTCACACCCGAAACCATGCAACGTCTACAAGCAAACATAGGCAGTGTGCTCTTTGACATCAGTCTTAGCAGCCTATTTTCAAGTACCACGTCTGACTGGGCAAGGGAAACAAAATACAAAATGAACAAACGGGACTACATCAAAGTCAGAAAACATCCTCTGCACCGCAAAGGAAACCATCCACAAAACCAAAACACAACCTAACAACTGGGAGAAGATTCTTGCAAACCGTATATCGGATAAGGGGTTAATATCCAAAACACAGAAAGAACTCATACATCTCAACAGCAAAAAACATCAACAACCCAATTGAAAAGGCGGGCAAAAGATCTGAGCAGTGATTTCTCCAAAGAAGGTATACGGATGGCCAACAGGCATATGGAAAGGGACTCAACATCCTTAGCGATCAGAGAAATGCAAATCACAACTACAAGGAGATGTCCCCTTACTCTGGTCAGAATGGCTCTAATTAACAAGACAAGAGACAAGTGTCGGAGAGGATGTGCAGAGAAGGGAACTCTCCTGCACTGCTGGTGGGAGGGCAGACTGGTGCAGCCACTACGGAAAGCAGGATGGAGTATCCTCAGAAAACTAAGAACACATCTACCATATGTATGATCCAGCTAGCCCACTGCTGGCTATTCATCCCAAGAACTTGAAAACACCAATGCAGAGGGACACATGCACCCCTAGGCTCACTGCAGCATTATTCACAACAGCCAAAACTTGGAAGCAACCTAGGTGCCCATCAAGGGAAGAATGGATAAAGAAGATGTGGTATGTATACACAATGGAATGCCACTCGGCCCTAAGAAATGATGAGATCCGCCCATTTGTGACAACGTCGATGGACCTTGAGGGTATTATGCGAAGTGAAATAAATCAGAGGGACAAAGTCAAACACCGTGTGATCTCACTCATAAGGAGAAGATAAAAACAACGACAAACGCACACAGAGCAAAGGAGATTGCATTGGTGGTTACCATAGGGGGAGGGGGGAGGGGAGAGAGCCAAAGGGGTGATGAGGCTCACATGTGAGGTGACGGACTATCATTAGTTTTCGGGTGGTGAACACGATGTAATCTACACAGAATTCAAAATATATTACAACGTACATCTGAAAGCTATATCATCTTAGGATCCACTGTTACTGCAATAAAGTAAAATAAAATAAAATAAAATAAAATAAAATAAAAAAGTGTAGGAGCCTCAAGAGGCTAACAGGCTTTTGAAAAGTTATTCCAGGGATTTTTATGGCTTAGCTCAGGGCGGCAGACACCAGCCTGAGACACAGCTGTGGCACAGCTACTAACTTCAACTAAACTGTATTCCGACTGGAGGGAAATCAAAACTACTGCAATCATAATTTCTTGAAGGCTTCACTTTGTGCCAGATCCTGTGCCGACTGCTTTGCACCAACTGTCTCATTTAATCCTCACATCCAAAAGGCAGGTTACCGTTATTCTCCCCATTGTCAAGGTGAGGAGGCGGAAGCAGAAAGATGGCAATCTGCCTGGAATTCACAGAAGGATTCTCTAGGTAATGACATGACTTTTGGACAAGATTTCAAGGTTTAACACATTACAGTGCAGATGCAGATCCCAGTATCACAGAACGTGAAAAACACTGAGTCCTGCCAAATGTCTTAAAACACTAATTATGGATCCTCACAATCTCTTGGCCTGTTTTCTCAGATGAGGGAAAACCCAGCGTGAAAAACCGTTGATGAGATGTCTGCAGAGGAGGACTACGTCTGGTCTTTAAAGCCGGGACCTATCCCAGTAGATTCTGAGTCAGTGGGTCCAGAGTGGGCCTTGAGCGTCTCTGTTCTTTTCCAAAGCCCCACAGGCTACACTTCCGTGCCCTTGGAGTTGGGAAGTACAGTCATGCCCTACATCGGGACGTTTCAGTCAACAACGGGGGTCCCATCAGATTAGTCCCATATGGCCTAGGTGTGTAGGAGGCTCTGCCATCCAGGTTTAGGAACTCCGTGGTGTTTGCACAGTCTCGAGATTGCCTGACCATGACACACTCCTCAGAACTCATCCCCACTGTTAAGCAAAGCATGACTATACCGCCTTGGATTCTCCACGGTCCCAGACCTGAACTGTTTAGATGACTGCACACGCAGAGGGCACCGTGTCTGAGGCAGAGAGCAGCTGGAATCACAAAAGCTCTCGACAGAGAGTCAAGGAAAGGCGTGCTCTGCTTACACGACTCTCTACTTTTCTCTGGGTCTGAACCATTTCCTAGCTAATCTGCTTTTTTTAACCGAGCAGCTTTGCCAAAAAAAAAAAAAAAGAAAAAACACAAAGTTACCAACAAACACTAAACAAACCAATATAAACAATACATATTAAATAAGCCTAACCCTACTATGCTACTGAAAAGGCTTTTATTTCCCTGGGATAATTTGGACAGCATTAGATTGTTTTACCAAGAGCAGCTAAATCCAGGGAGATTATTTCTAATTCCACAGTGCTGCAGATGCGGTCAGTAGCAACTGCAAGCCGGAAAGGAAACAAAACAAAACAAAGTTGGGTGTAATCCATTCAAGTTCACACGTTTCACCAGGGACAGCCTCCAAGCCTTGAATAGTTAGGTATGCATTTAGCCATTTCTTTAGTCAACCACTACTAACGCCTGCTAAAGGCCAGACACTGCTCTAAGTACTTTACGGATATGAAATATCCTCTCACCTTTACACTCACCTATGGAGTGTGTATGATAATCATCCCCGTTTTACAGATCAGGAAACTGACACACAGAATGGTACAGTAACTTGCCCGAGTTCACACAGCCCGTAGGTGGCAGAGCCAGGACCCATGTGACAGAGTCTGGCTCCAGAGTCCACGTTCTGAATCACCACGCTTAGTCGCCAAAAACCTAGAGAAAGCGCCAGCCTCAATCGAAAAGTTTTCTTTTCCCCACCCTACAGTCCCTACGCGGCGGCCCCAGTCTCCAGGGCATGCTTTCAGCTCCTCTGACAGGCCCTACTCCTCCCTTGCCCTGTCCCAACACTCTCCCGCCCAGGTCCTCCTTTTCTTTTAGGCATCTGCTCTCAGCTTCAACATCACTGCCTAAGTCACCAAGTCTAACAGGAAATGCTGTCTTTCTCAACACTCAACACAAAATTGCTTTTACGTATCTCCTAGGTAATTGGTGGCTGCCTCTCTGTCCTTTCCAACCAGGCTGTGAGGGCCAGTACGTCAAACAGCCTGTCAGTCTTGCTCACCAAGTGTCCAGACCACTGAACACGCACCGACCAGAGGAAAGGAAGGACTTGTCCCAAAGTCAACTCTCCAGACTTTCTGTGCAAGGAGGGAACGAACGGAGCACCCTCCAGCCTCACGCTTTCTCTTCCATGCTTTCAAGTGTGGGGCACATACCTCTGCTCACAACGCTCCCCGGACAGCCCCCACTGCACCCCTAACAGGTAGACTTCTGCACAGTCAAGGGCTTTGGAAAGCACTGGCTCTGCACACAAATCTTACGTGGCCCTCGACAGGCCACTGCCCCTGAACCGGCCTGAGCTTCAGGCCCACAACAGGCTTCGTGAAAACCCCAACGGAACGTAGCCTCGAAAAGAGGGAGACCCGCACTCCTCAGGACGCCTCGAGACCAGTGTCCTTATCGACTTCGCGTCTGTCCTTCCAAGAAGCCAAGACCACGGCTGGCGCTTCAGCGCCCGACTCCCGGGCACCGCATGCCCAGGCTGGCCCCTGGGCAGGTGCCCGGCACACACCGCCCGTTCCACGAACGCCTCAAGCGCACGAAGAGACCCCCTCGCTCCCCGCGCCGCACAGCTGTCCCGCGACCTGACGGGCACCTCTCGGCGCACAAGCCTATTCCTCAGGGACGCGCTCGCCTCCCACCAGCCCCCAGGCCCACGCCCCCCAGGTACCTCTCTCAGATGGAATCCTCTTCGCAGGCGCCCTGGTCGTCCGTGTCCGGCGAGCAGGAAGAGCGGGAGCTGAAGGACGGCCTCCTCAGGCTAGCGGCCGTGGCTGTGCACGGCCCGGGCTGCTGTGCCCAGCGGGGACGCGGAGCGCCGTCCACGGACGCCGGGGGAACGGACGAGCCCGGCCCGGGAGAGAGCAGCACAGCGCGGCCGGACTCCGCCGGGCTCGGCTCTGGGCAGGCAGGCGCGGCTCGCCGACGCCTCCCACGCCTCCCAGGACGGCGGCCCAGCAGCCGCGCGCTCCTCTCCTCTCCTCGCGCGCGCGCGCGCGCCGCCGCCCAGACGCTGCCCGGCCGTTGCCCCGCCCCCCCCCCCTCCGGCGGTGGACTGCGGACAGCGACGGGGACACCCTCCTGGGAGGACTCCTGCGGCCCCGCCCACACGCTTGGGACCTTCGCGGAGCGGGAAGGTGCGCTGACAGGGACGCAGGGTCCCCGCTACGCTCGCTCTCGGGGAACTGCAGCCTCCTCCCTCGGCTTTCACTTGAATGTCACACCCGAAACCATGCAACGTCTACAAGCAAACATAGGCAGTGTGCTCTTTGACATCAGTCTTAGCAGCCTATTTTCAAGTACCACGTCTGACTGGGCAAGGGAAACAAAATACAAAATGAACAAACGGGACTACATCAAAGTCAAAAAACATCCTCTGCACCGCAAAGGAAACCATCCACAAAACCAAAACACAACCTAACAACTGGGAGAAGATTCTTGCAAACCGTATATCGGATAAGGGGTTAATATCCAAAACACAGAAAGAACTCATACATCTCAACAGCAAAAAACATCAACAACCCAATTGAAAAGGCGGGCAAAAGATCTGAGCAGTGATTTCTCCAAAGAAGGTATACGGATGGCCAACAGGCATATGGAAAGGGACTCAACATCCTTAGCGATCAGAGAAATGCAAATCACAACTACAAGGAGATGTCCCCTTACTCTGGTCAGAATGGCTCTAATTAACAAGACAAGAGACAAGTGTCGGAGAGGATGTGCAGAGAAGGGAACTCTCCTGCACTGCTGGTGGGAGGGCAGACTGGTGCAGCCACTACGGAAAGCAGGATGGAGTATCCTCAGAAAACTAAGAACACATCTACCATATGTATGATCCAGCTAGCCCACTGCTGGCTATTCATCCCAAGAACTTGAAAACACCAATGCAGAGGGACACATGCACCCCTAGGCTCACTGCAGCATTATTCACAACAGCCAAAACTTGGAAGCAACCTAGGTGCCCATCAAGGGAAGAATGGATAAAGAAGATGTGGTATGTATACACAATGGAATGCCACTCGGCCCTAAGAAATGATGAGATCCGCCCATTTGTGACAACGTCGATGGACCTTGAGGGTATTATGCGAAGTGAAATAAATCAGAGGGACAAAGTCAAACACCGTGTGATCTCACTCATAAGGAGAAGATAAAAACAACGACAAACGCACACAGAGCAAAGGAGATTGCATTGGTGGTTACCATAGGGGGAGGGGGGAGGGGAGAGAGCCAAAGGGGTGATGAGGCTCACATGTGAGGTGACGGACTATCATTAGTTTTCGGGTGGTGAACACGATGTAATCTACACAGAATTCAAAATATATTACAACGTACATCTGAAAGCTATATCATCTTAGGATCCACTGTTACTGCAATAAAGTAAAATAAAATAAAATAAAATAAAATAAAATAAAAAAGTGTAGGAGCCTCAAGAGGCTAACAGGCTTTTGAAAAGTTATTCCAGGGATTTTTATGGCTTAGCTCAGGGCGGCAGACACCAGCCTGAGACACAGCTGTGGCACAGCTACTAACTTCAACTAAACTGTATTCCGACTGGAGGGAAATCAAAACTACTGCAATCATAATTTCTTGAAGGCTTCACTTTGTGCCAGATCCTGTGCCGACTGCTTTGCACCAACTGTCTCATTTAATCCTCACATCCAAAAGGCAGGTTACCGTTATTCTCCCCATTGTCAAGGTGAGGAGGCGGAAGCAGAAAGATGGCAATCTGCCTGGAATTCACAGAAGGATTCTCTAGGTAATGACATGACTTTTGGACAAGATTTCAAGGTTTAACACATTACAGTGCAGATGCAGATCCCAGTATCACAGAACGTGAAAAACACTGAGTCCTGCCAAATGTCTTAAAACACTAATTATGGATCCTCACAATCTCTTGGCCTGTTTTCTCAGATGAGGGAAAACCCAGCGTGAAAAACCGTTGATGAGATGTCTGCAGAGGAGGACTACGTCTGGTCTTTAAAGCCGGGACCTATCCCAGTAGATTCTGAGTCAGTGGGTCCAGAGTGGGCCTTGAGCGTCTCTGTTCTTTTCCAAAGCCCCACAGGCTACACTTCCGTGCCCTTGGAGTTGGGAAGTACAGTCATGCCCTACATCGGGACGTTTCAGTCAACAACGGGGGTCCCATCAGATTAGTCCCATATGGCCTAGGTGTGTAGGAGGCTCTGCCATCCAGGTTTAGGAACTCCGTGGTGTTTGCACAGTCTCGAGATTGCCTGACCATGACACACTCCTCAGAACTCATCCCCACTGTTAAGCAAAGCATGACTATACCGCCTTGGATTCTCCACGGTCCCAGACCTGAACTGTTTAGATGACTGCACACGCAGAGGGCACCGTGTCTGAGGCAGAGAGCAGCTGGAATCACAAAAGCTCTCGACAGAGAGTCAAGGAAAGGCGTGCTCTGCTTACACGACTCTCTACTTTTCTCTGGGTCTGAACCATTTCCTAGCTAATCTGCTTTTTTTAACCGAGCAGCTTTGCCAAAAAAAAAAAAAAAGAAAAAACACAAAGTTACCAACAAACACTAAACAAACCAATATAAACAATACATATTAAATAAGCCTAACCCTACTATGCTACTGAAAAGGCTTTTATTTCCCTGGGATAATTTGGACAGCATTAGATTGTTTTACCAAGAGCAGCTAAGTCCAGGGAGATTATTTCTAATTCCACAGTGCTGCAGATGCGGTCAGTAGCAACTGCAAGCCGGAAAGGAAACAAAACAAAACAAAGTTGGGTGTAATCCATTCAAGTTCACACGTTTCACCAGGGACAGCCTCCAAGCCTTGAATAGTTAGGTATGCATTTAGCCATTTCTTTAGTCAACCACTACTAACGCCTGCTAAAGGCCAGACACTGCTCTAAGTACTTTACGGATATGAAATATCCTCTCACCTTTACACTCACCTATGGAGTGTGTATGATAATCATCCCCGTTTTACAGATCAGGAAACTGACACACAGAATGGTACAGTAACTTGCCCGAGTTCACACAGCCCGTAGGTGGCAGAGCCAGGACCCATGTGACAGAGTCTGGCTCCAGAGTCCACGTTCTGAATCACCACGCTTAGTCGCCAAAAACCTAGAGAAAGCGCCAGCCTCAATCGAAAAGTTTTCTTTTCCCCACCCTACAGTCCCTACGCGGCGGCCCCAGTCTCCAGGGCATGCTTTCAGCTCCTCTGACAGGCCCTACTCCTCCCTTGCCCTGTCCCAACACTCTCCCGCCCAGGTCCTCCTTTTCTTTTAGGCATCTGCTCTCAGCTTCAACATCACTGCCTAAGTCACCAAGTCTAACAGGAAATGCTGTCTTTCTCAACACTCAACACAAAATTGCTTTTACGTATCTCCTAGGTAATTGGTGGCTGCCTCTCTGTCCTTTCCAACCAGGCTGTGAGGGCCAGTACGTCAAACAGCCTGTCAGTCTTGCTCACCAAGTGTCCAGACCACTGAACACGCACCGACCAGAGGAAAGGAAGGACTTGTCCCAAAGTCAACTCTCCAGACTTTCTGTGCAAGGAGGGAACGAACGGAGCACCCTCCAGCCTCACGCTTTCTCTTCCATGCTTTCAAGTGTGGGGCACATACCTCTGCTCACAACGCTCCCCGGACAGCCCCCACTGCACCCCTAACAGGTAGACTTCTGCACAGTCAAGGGCTTTGGAAAGCACTGGCTCTGCACACAAATCTTACGTGGCCCTCGACAGGCCACTGCCCCTGAACCGGCCTGAGCTTCAGGCCCACAACAGGCTTCGTGAAAACCCCAACGGAACGTAGCCTCGAAAAGAGGGAGACCCGCACTCCTCAGAACGCCTCGAGACCAGTGTCCTTATCGACTTCGCGTCTGTCCTTCCAAGAAGCCAAGACCACGGCTGGCGCTTCAGCGCCCGACTCCCGGGCACCGCATGCCCAGGCTGGCCCCTGGGCAGGTGCCCGGCACACACCGCCCGTTCCACGAACGCCTCAAGCGCACGAAGAGACCCCCTCGCTCCCCGCGCCGCACAGCTGTCCCGCGACCTGACGGGCACCTCTCGGCGCACAAGCCTATTCCTCAGGGACGCGCTCGCCTCCCACCAGCCCCCAGGCCCACGCCCCCCAGGTACCTCTCTCAGATGGAATCCTCTTCGCAGGCGCCCTGGTCGTCCGTGTCCGGCGAGCAGGAAGAGCGGGAGCTGAAGGACGGCCTCCTCAGGCTAGCGGCCGTGGCTGTGCACGGCCCGGGCTGCTGTGCCCAGCGGGGACGCGGAGCGCCGTCCACGGACGCCGGGGGAACGGACGAGCCCGGCCCGGGAGAGAGCAGCACAGCGCGGCCGGACTCCGCCGGGCTCGGCTCTGGGCAGGCAGGCGCGGCTCGCCGACGCCTCCCACGCCTCCCAGGACGGCGGCCCAGCAGCCGCGCGCTCCTCTCCTCTCCTCGCGCGCGCGCGCGCGCCGCCGCCCAGACGCTGCCCGGCCGTTGCCCCGCCCCCCCCCCCTCCGGCGGTGGACTGCGGACAGCGACGGGGACACCCTCCTGGGAGAACTCCTGCGGCCCCGCCCACACGCTTGGGACCTTCGCGGAGCGGGAAGGTGCGCTGACAGGGACGCAGGGTCCCCGCTACGCTCGCTCTCGGGGAACTGCAGCCTCCTCCCTCGGCTTTCACTTGAATGTCACACCCGAAACCATGCAACGTCTACAAGCAAACATAGGCAGTGTGCTCTTTGACATCAGTCTTAGCAGCCTATTTTCAAGTACCACGTCTGACTGGGCAAGGGAAACAAAATACAAAATGAACAAACGGGACTACATCAAAGTCAGAAAACATCCTCTGCACCGCAAAGGAAACCATCCACAAAACCAAAACACAACCTAACAACTGGGAGAAGATTCTTGCAAACCGTATATCGGATAAGGGGTTAATATCCAAAACACAGAAAGAACTCATACATCTCAACAGCAAAAAACATCAACAACCCAATTGAAAAGGCGGGCAAAAGATCTGAGCAGTGATTTCTCCAAAGAAGGTATACGGATGGCCAACAGGCATATGGAAAGGGACTCAACATCCTTAGCGATCAGAGAAATGCAAATCACAACTACAAGGAGATGTCCCCTTACTCTGGTCAGAATGGCTCTAATTAACAAGACAAGAGACAAGTGTCGGAGAGGATGTGCAGAGAAGGGAACTCTCCTGCACTGCTGGTGGGAGGGCAGACTGGTGCAGCCACTACGGAAAGCAGGATGGAGTATCCTCAGAAAACTAAGAACACATCTACCATATGTATGATCCAGCTAGCCCACTGCTGGCTATTCATCCCAAGAACTTGAAAACACCAATGCAGAGGGACACATGCACCCCTAGGCTCACTGCAGCATTATTCACAACAGCCAAAACTTGGAAGCAACCTAGGTGCCCATCAAGGGAAGAATGGATAAAGAAGATGTGGTATGTATACACAATGGAATGCCACTCGGCCCTAAGAAATGATGAGATCCGCCCATTTGTGACAACGTCGATGGACCTTGAGGGTATTATGCGAAGTGAAATAAATCAGAGGGACAAAGTCAAACACCGTGTGATCTCACTCATAAGGAGAAGATAAAAACAACGACAAACGCACACAGAGCAAAGGAGATTGCATTGGTGGTTACCATAGGGGGAGGGGGGAGGGGAGAGAGCCAAAGGGGTGATGAGGCTCACATGTGAGGTGACGGACTATCATTAGTTTTCGGGTGGTGAACACGATGTAATCTACACAGAATTCAAAATATATTACAACGTACATCTGAAAGCTATATCATCTTAGGATCCACTGTTACTGCAATAAAGTAAAATAAAATAAAATAAAATAAAATAAAATAAAAAAGTGTAGGAGCCTCAAGAGGCTAACAGGCTTTTGAAAAGTTATTCCAGGGATTTTTATGGCTTAGCTCAGGGCGGCAGACACCAGCCTGAGACACAGCTGTGGCACAGCTACTAACTTCAACTAAACTGTATTCCGACTGGAGGGAAATCAAAACTACTGCAATCATAATTTCTTGAAGGCTTCACTTTGTGCCAGATCCTGTGCCGACTGCTTTGCACCAACTGTCTCATTTAATCCTCACATCCAAAAGGCAGGTTACCGTTATTCTCCCCATTGTCAAGGTGAGGAGGCGGAAGCAGAAAGATGGCAATCTGCCTGGAATTCACAGAAGGATTCTCTAGGTAATGACATGACTTTTGGACAAGATTTCAAGGTTTAACACATTACAGTGCAGATGCAGATCCCAGTATCACAGAACGTGAAAAACACTGAGTCCTGCCAAATGTCTTAAAACACTAATTATGGATCCTCACAATCTCTTGGCCTGTTTTCTCAGATGAGGGAAAACCCAGCGTGAAAAACCGTTGATGAGATGTCTGCAGAGGAGGACTACGTCTGGTCTTTAAAGCCGGGACCTATCCCAGTAGATTCTGAGTCAGTGGGTCCAGAGTGGGCCTTGAGCGTCTCTGTTCTTTTCCAAAGCCCCACAGGCTACACTTCCGTGCCCTTGGAGTTGGGAAGTACAGTCATGCCCTACATCGGGACGTTTCAGTCAACAACGGGGGTCCCATCAGATTAGTCCCATATGGCCTAGGTGTGTAGGAGGCTCTGCCATCCAGGTTTAGGAACTCCGTGGTGTTTGCACAGTCTCGAGATTGCCTGACCATGACACACTCCTCAGAACTCATCCCCACTGTTAAGCAAAGCATGACTATACCGCCTTGGATTCTCCACGGTCCCAGACCTGAACTGTTTAGATGACTGCACACGCAGAGGGCACCGTGTCTGAGGCAGAGAGCAGCTGGAATCACAAAAGCTCTCGACAGAGAGTCAAGGAAAGGCGTGCTCTGCTTACACGACTCTCTACTTTTCTCTGGGTCTGAACCATTTCCTAGCTAATCTGCTTTTTTTAACCGAGCAGCTTTGCCAAAAAAAAAAAAAAAGAAAAAACACAAAGTTACCAACAAACACTAAACAAACCAATATAAACAATACATATTAAATAAGCCTAACCCTACTATGCTACTGAAAAGGCTTTTATTTCCCTGGGATAATTTGGACAGCATTAGATTGTTTTACCAAGAGCAGCTAAATCCAGGGAGATTATTTCTAATTCCACAGTGCTGCAGATGCGGTCAGTAGCAACTGCAAGCCGGAAAGGAAACAAAACAAAACAAAGTTGGGTGTAATCCATTCAAGTTCACACGTTTCACCAGGGACAGCCTCCAAGCCTTGAATAGTTAGGTATGCATTTAGCCATTTCTTTAGTCAACCACTACTAACGCCTGCTAAAGGCCAGACACTGCTCTAAGTACTTTACGGATATGAAATATCCTCTCACCTTTACACTCACCTATGGAGTGTGTATGATAATCATCCCCGTTTTACAGATCAGGAAACTGACACACAGAATGGTACAGTAACTTGCCCGAGTTCACACAGCCCGTAGGTGGCAGAGCCAGGACCCATGTGACAGAGTCTGGCTCCAGAGTCCACGTTCTGAATCACCACGCTTAGTCGCCAAAAACCTAGAGAAAGCGCCAGCCTCAATCGAAAAGTTTTCTTTTCCCCACCCTACAGTCCCTACGCGGCGGCCCCAGTCTCCAGGGCATGCTTTCAGCTCCTCTGACAGGCCCTACTCCTCCCTTGCCCTGTCCCAACACTCTCCCGCCCAGGTCCTCCTTTTCTTTTAGGCATCTGCTCTCAGCTTCAACATCACTGCCTAAGTCACCAAGTCTAACAGGAAATGCTGTCTTTCTCAACACTCAACACAAAATTGCTTTTACGTATCTCCTAGGTAATTGGTGGCTGCCTCTCTGTCCTTTCCAACCAGGCTGTGAGGGCCAGTACGTCAAACAGCCTGTCAGTCTTGCTCACCAAGTGTCCAGACCACTGAACACGCACCGACCAGAGGAAAGGAAGGACTTGTCCCAAAGTCAACTCTCCAGACTTTCTGTGCAAGGAGGGAACGAACGGAGCACCCTCCAGCCTCACGCTTTCTCTTCCATGCTTTCAAGTGTGGGGCACATACCTCTGCTCACAACGCTCCCCGGACAGCCCCCACTGCACCCCTAACAGGTAGACTTCTGCACAGTCAAGGGCTTTGGAAAGCACTGGCTCTGCACACAAATCTTACGTGGCCCTCGACAGGCCACTGCCCCTGAACCGGCCTGAGCTTCAGGCCCACAACAGGCTTCGTGAAAACCCCAACGGAACGTAGCCTCGAAAAGAGGGAGACCCGCACTCCTCAGGACGCCTCGAGACCAGTGTCCTTATCGACTTCGCGTCTGTCCTTCCAAGAAGCCAAGACCACGGCTGGCGCTTCAGCGCCCGACTCCCGGGCACCGCATGCCCAGGCTGGCCCCTGGGCAGGTGCCCGGCACACACCGCCCGTTCCACGAACGCCTCAAGCGCACGAAGAGACCCCCTCGCTCCCCGCGCCGCACAGCTGTCCCGCGACCTGACGGGCACCTCTCGGCGCACAAGCCTATTCCTCAGGGACGCGCTCGCCTCCCACCAGCCCCCAGGCCCACGCCCCCCAGGTACCTCTCTCAGATGGAATCCTCTTCGCAGGCGCCCTGGTCGTCCGTGTCCGGCGAGCAGGAAGAGCGGGAGCTGAAGGACGGCCTCCTCAGGCTAGCGGCCGTGGCTGTGCACGGCCCGGGCTGCTGTGCCCAGCGGGGACGCGGAGCGCCGTCCACGGACGCCGGGGGAACGGACGAGCCCGGCCCGGGAGAGAGCAGCACAGCGCGGCCGGACTCCGCCGGGCTCGGCTCTGGGCAGGCAGGCGCGGCTCGCCGACGCCTCCCACGCCTCCCAGGACGGCGGCCCAGCAGCCGCGCGCTCCTCTCCTCTCCTCGCGCGCGCGCGCGCGCCGCCGCCCAGACGCTGCCCGGCCGTTGCCCCGCCCCCCCCCCCTCCGGCGGTGGACTGCGGACAGCGACGGGGACACCCTCCTGGGAGAACTCCTGCGGCCCCGCCCACACGCTTGGGACCTTCGCGGAGCGGGAAGGTGCGCTGACAGGGACGCAGGGTCCCCGCTACGCTCGCTCTCGGGGAACTGCAGCCTCCTCCCTCGGCTTTCACTTGAATGTCACACCCGAAACCATGCAACGTCTACAAGCAAACATAGGCAGTGTGCTCTTTGACATCAGTCTTAGCAGCCTATTTTCAAGTACCACGTCTGACTGGGCAAGGGAAACAAAATACAAAATGAACAAACGGGACTACATCAAAGTCAAAAAACATCCTCTGCACCGCAAAGGAAACCATCCACAAAACCAAAACACAACCTAACAACTGGGAGAAGATTCTTGCAAACCGTATATCGGATAAGGGGTTAATATCCAAAACACAGAAAGAACTCATACATCTCAACAGCAAAAAACATCAACAACCCAATTGAAAAGGCGGGCAAAAGATCTGAGCAGTGATTTCTCCAAAGAAGGTATACGGATGGCCAACAGGCATATGGAAAGGGACTCAACATCCTTAGCGATCAGAGAAATGCAAATCACAACTACAAGGAGATGTCCCCTTACTCTGGTCAGAATGGCTCTAATTAACAAGACAAGAGACAAGTGTCGGAGAGGATGTGCAGAGAAGGGAACTCTCCTGCACTGCTGGTGGGAGGGCAGACTGGTGCAGCCACTACGGAAAGCAGGATGGAGTATCCTCAGAAAACTAAGAACACATCTACCATATGTATGATCCAGCTAGCCCACTGCTGGCTATTCATCCCAAGAACTTGAAAACACCAATGCAGAGGGACACATGCACCCCTAGGCTCACTGCAGCATTATTCACAACAGCCAAAACTTGGAAGCAACCTAGGTGCCCATCAAGGGAAGAATGGATAAAGAAGATGTGGTATGTATACACAATGGAATGCCACTCGGCCCTAAGAAATGATGAGATCCGCCCATTTGTGACAACGTCGATGGACCTTGAGGGTATTATGCGAAGTGAAATAAATCAGAGGGACAAAGTCGAACACCGTGTGATCTCACTCATAAGGAGAAGATAAAAACAACGACAAACGCACACAGAGCAAAGGAGATTGCATTGGTGGTTACCATAGGGGGAGGGGGGAGGGGAGAGAGCCAAAGGGGTGATGAGGCTCACATGTGAGGTGACGGACTATCATTAGTTTTCGGGTGGTGAACACGATGTAATCTACACAGAATTCAAAATATATTACAACGTACATCTGAAAGCTATATCATCTTAGGATCCACTGTTACTGCAATAAAGTAAAATAAAATAAAATAAAATAAAATAAAATAAAAAAGTGTAGGAGCCTCAAGAGGCTAACAGGCTTTTGAAAAGTTATTCCAGGGATTTTTATGGCTTAGCTCAGGGCGGCAGACACCAGCCTGAGACACAGCTGTGGCACAGCTACTAACTTCAACTAAACTGTATTCCGACTGGAGGGAAATCAAAACTACTGCAATCATAATTTCTTGAAGGCTTCACTTTGTGCCAGATCCTGTGCCGACTGCTTTGCACCAACTGTCTCATTTAATCCTCACATCCAAAAGGCAGGTTACCGTTATTCTCCCCATTGTCAAGGTGAGGAGGCGGAAGCAGAAAGATGGCAATCTGCCTGGAATTCACAGAAGGATTCTCTAGGTAATGACATGACTTTTGGACAAGATTTCAAGGTTTAACACATTACAGTGCAGATGCAGATCCCAGTATCACAGAACGTGAAAAACACTGAGTCCTGCCAAATGTCTTAAAACACTAATTATGGATCCTCACAATCTCTTGGCCTGTTTTCTCAGATGAGGGAAAACCCAGCGTGAAAAACCGTTGATGAGATGTCTGCAGAGGAGGACTACGTCTGGTCTTTAAAGCCGGGACCTATCCCAGTAGATTCTGAGTCAGTGGGTCCAGAGTGGGCCTTGAGCGTCTCTGTTCTTTTCCAAAGCCCCACAGGCTACACTTCCGTGCCCTTGGAGTTGGGAAGTACAGTCATGCCCTACATCGGGACGTTTCAGTCAACAACGGGGGTCCCATCAGATTAGTCCCATATGGCCTAGGTGTGTAGGAGGCTCTGCCATCCAGGTTTAGGAACTCCGTGGTGTTTGCACAGTCTCGAGATTGCCTGACCATGACACACTCCTCAGAACTCATCCCCACTGTTAAGCAAAGCATGACTATACCGCCTTGGATTCTCCACGGTCCCAGACCTGAACTGTTTAGATGACTGCACACGCAGAGGGCACCGTGTCTGAGGCAGAGAGCAGCTGGAATCACAAAAGCTCTCGACAGAGAGTCAAGGAAAGGCGTGCTCTGCTTACACGACTCTCTACTTTTCTCTGGGTCTGAACCATTTCCTAGCTAATCTGCTTTTTTTAACCGAGCAGCTTTGCCAAAAAAAAAAAAAAAGAAAAAACACAAAGTTACCAACAAACACTAAACAAACCAATATAAACAATACATATTAAATAAGCCTAACCCTACTATGCTACTGAAAAGGCTTTTATTTCCCTGGGATAATTTGGACAGCATTAGATTGTTTTACCAAGAGCAGCTAAGTCCAGGGAGATTATTTCTAATTCCACAGTGCTGCAGATGCGGTCAGTAGCAACTGCAAGCCGGAAAGGAAACAAAACAAAACAAAGTTGGGTGTAATCCATTCAAGTTCACACGTTTCACCAGGGACAGCCTCCAAGCCTTGAATAGTTAGGTATGCATTTAGCCATTTCTTTAGTCAACCACTACTAACGCCTGCTAAAGGCCAGACACTGCTCTAAGTACTTTACGGATATGAAATATCCTCTCACCTTTACACTCACCTATGGAGTGTGTATGATAATCATCCCCGTTTTACAGATCAGGAAACTGACACACAGAATGGTACAGTAACTTGCCCGAGTTCACACAGCCCGTAGGTGGCAGAGCCAGGACCCATGTGACAGAGTCTGGCTCCAGAGTCCACGTTCTGAATCACCACGCTTAGTCGCCAAAAACCTAGAGAAAGCGCCAGCCTCAATCGAAAAGTTTTCTTTTCCCCACCCTACAGTCCCTACGCGGCGGCCCCAGTCTCCAGGGCATGCTTTCAGCTCCTCTGACAGGCCCTACTCCTCCCTTGCCCTGTCCCAACACTCTCCCGCCCAGGTCCTCCTTTTCTTTTAGGCATCTGCTCTCAGCTTCAACATCACTGCCTAAGTCACCAAGTCTAACAGGAAATGCTGTCTTTCTCAACACTCAACACAAAATTGCTTTTACGTATCTCCTAGGTAATTGGTGGCTGCCTCTCTGTCCTTTCCAACCAGGCTGTGAGGGCCAGTACGTCAAACAGCCTGTCAGTCTTGCTCACCAAGTGTCCAGACCACTGAACACGCACCGACCAGAGGAAAGGAAGGACTTGTCCCAAAGTCAACTCTCCAGACTTTCTGTGCAAGGAGGGAACGAACGGAGCACCCTCCAGCCTCACGCTTTCTCTTCCATGCTTTCAAGTGTGGGGCACATACCTCTGCTCACAACGCTCCCCGGACAGCCCCCACTGCACCCCTAACAGGTAGACTTCTGCACAGTCAAGGGCTTTGGAAAGCACTGGCTCTGCACACAAATCTTACGTGGCCCTCGACAGGCCACTGCCCCTGAACCGGCCTGAGCTTCAGGCCCACAACAGGCTTCGTGAAAACCCCAACGGAACGTAGCCTCGAAAAGAGGGAGACCCGCACTCCTCAGAACGCCTCGAGACCAGTGTCCTTATCGACTTCGCGTCTGTCCTTCCAAGAAGCCAAGACCACGGCTGGCGCTTCAGCGCCCGACTCCCGGGCACCGCATGCCCAGGCTGGCCCCTGGGCAGGTGCCCGGCACACACCGCCCGTTCCACGAACGCCTCAAGCGCACGAAGAGACCCCCTCGCTCCCCGCGCCGCACAGCTGTCCCGCGACCTGACGGGCACCTCTCGGCGCACAAGCCTATTCCTCAGGGACGCGCTCGCCTCCCACCAGCCCCCAGGCCCACGCCCCCCAGGTACCTCTCTCAGATGGAATCCTCTTCGCAGGCGCCCTGGTCGTCCGTGTCCGGCGAGCAGGAAGAGCGGGAGCTGAAGGACGGCCTCCTCAGGCTAGCGGCCGTGGCTGTGCACGGCCCGGGCTGCTGTGCCCAGCGGGGACGCGGAGCGCCGTCCACGGACGCCGGGGGAACGGACGAGCCCGGCCCGGGAGAGAGCAGCACAGCGCGGCCGGACTCCGCCGGGCTCGGCTCTGGGCAGGCAGGCGCGGCTCGCCGACGCCTCCCACGCCTCCCAGGACGGCGGCCCAGCAGCCGCGCGCTCCTCTCCTCTCCTCGCGCGCGCGCGCGCGCCGCCGCCCAGACGCTGCCCGGCCGTTGCCCCGCCCCCCCCCCTCCGGCGGTGGACTGCGGACAGCGACGGGGACACCCTCCTGGGAGAACTCCTGCGGCCCCGCCCACACGCTTGGGACCTTCGCGGAGCGGGAAGGTGCGCTGACAGGGACGCAGGGTCCCCGCTACGCTCGCTCTCGGGGAACTGCAGCCTCCTCCCTCGGCTTTCACTTGAATGTCACACCCGAAACCATGCAACGTCTACAAGCAAACATAGGCAGTGTGCTCTTTGACATCAGTCTTAGCAGCCTATTTTCAAGTACCACGTCTGACTGGGCAAGGGAAACAAAATACAAAATGAACAAACGGGACTACATCAAAGTCAGAAAACATCCTCTGCACCGCAAAGGAAACCATCCACAAAACCAAAACACAACCTAACAACTGGGAGAAGATTCTTGCAAACCGTATATCGGATAAGGGGTTAATATCCAAAACACAGAAAGAACTCATACATCTCAACAGCAAAAAACATCAACAACCCAATTGAAAAGGCGGGCAAAAGATCTGAGCAGTGATTTCTCCAAAGAAGGTATACGGATGGCCAACAGGCATATGGAAAGGGACTCAACATCCTTAGCGATCAGAGAAATGCAAATCACAACTACAAGGAGATGTCCCCTTACTCTGGTCAGAATGGCTCTAATTAACAAGACAAGAGACAAGTGTCGGAGAGGATGTGCAGAGAAGGGAACTCTCCTGCACTGCTGGTGGGAGGGCAGACTGGTGCAGCCACTACGGAAAGCAGGATGGAGTATCCTCAGAAAACTAAGAACACATCTACCATATGTATGATCCAGCTAGCCCACTGCTGGCTATTCATCCCAAGAACTTGAAAACACCAATGCAGAGGGACACATGCACCCCTAGGCTCACTGCAGCATTATTCACAACAGCCAAAACTTGGAAGCAACCTAGGTGCCCATCAAGGGAAGAATGGATAAAGAAGATGTGGTATGTATACACAATGGAATGCCACTCGGCCCTAAGAAATGATGAGATCCGCCCATTTGTGACAACGTCGATGGACCTTGAGGGTATTATGCGAAGTGAAATAAATCAGAGGGACAAAGTCAAACACCGTGTGATCTCACTCATAAGGAGAAGATAAAAACAACGACAAACGCACACAGAGCAAAGGAGATTGCATTGGTGGTTACCATAGGGGGAGGGGGGAGGGGAGAGAGCCAAAGGGGTGATGAGGCTCACATGTGAGGTGACGGACTATCATTAGTTTTCGGGTGGTGAACACGATGTAATCTACACAGAATTCAAAATATATTACAACGTACATCTGAAAGCTATATCATCTTAGGATCCACTGTTACTGCAATAAAGTAAAATAAAATAAAATAAAATAAAATAAAATAAAAAAGTGTAGGAGCCTCAAGAGGCTAACAGGCTTTTGAAAAGTTATTCCAGGGATTTTTATGGCTTAGCTCAGGGCGGCAGACACCAGCCTGAGACACAGCTGTGGCACAGCTACTAACTTCAACTAAACTGTATTCCGACTGGAGGGAAATCAAAACTACTGCAATCATAATTTCTTGAAGGCTTCACTTTGTGCCAGATCCTGTGCCGACTGCTTTGCACCAACTGTCTCATTTAATCCTCACATCCAAAAGGCAGGTTACCGTTATTCTCCCCATTGTCAAGGTGAGGAGGCGGAAGCAGAAAGATGGCAATCTGCCTGGAATTCACAGAAGGATTCTCTAGGTAATGACATGACTTTTGGACAAGATTTCAAGGTTTAACACATTACAGTGCAGATGCAGATCCCAGTATCACAGAACGTGAAAAACACTGAGTCCTGCCAAATGTCTTAAAACACTAATTATGGATCCTCACAATCTCTTGGCCTGTTTTCTCAGATGAGGGAAAACCCAGCGTGAAAAACCGTTGATGAGATGTCTGCAGAGGAGGACTACGTCTGGTCTTTAAAGCCGGGACCTATCCCAGTAGATTCTGAGTCAGTGGGTCCAGAGTGGGCCTTGAGCGTCTCTGTTCTTTTCCAAAGCCCCACAGGCTACACTTCCGTGCCCTTGGAGTTGGGAAGTACAGTCATGCCCTACATCGGGACGTTTCAGTCAACAACGGGGGTCCCATCAGATTAGTCCCATATGGCCTAGGTGTGTAGGAGGCTCTGCCATCCAGGTTTAGGAACTCCGTGGTGTTTGCACAGTCTCGAGATTGCCTGACCATGACACACTCCTCAGAACTCATCCCCACTGTTAAGCAAAGCATGACTATACCGCCTTGGATTCTCCACGGTCCCAGACCTGAACTGTTTAGATGACTGCACACGCAGAGGGCACCGTGTCTGAGGCAGAGAGCAGCTGGAATCACAAAAGCTCTCGACAGAGAGTCAAGGAAAGGCGTGCTCTGCTTACACGACTCTCTACTTTTCTCTGGGTCTGAACCATTTCCTAGCTAATCTGCTTTTTTTAACCGAGCAGCTTTGCCAAAAAAAAAAAAAAAAGAAAAAACACAAAGTTACCAACAAACACTAAACAAACCAATATAAACAATACATATTAAATAAGCCTAACCCTACTATGCTACTGAAAAGGCTTTTATTTCCCTGGGATAATTTGGACAGCATTAGATTGTTTTACCAAGAGCAGCTAAATCCAGGGAGATTATTTCTAATTCCACAGTGCTGCAGATGCGGTCAGTAGCAACTGCAAGCCGGAAAGGAAACAAAACAAAACAAAGTTGGGTGTAATCCATTCAAGTTCACACGTTTCACCAGGGACAGCCTCCAAGCCTTGAATAGTTAGGTATGCATTTAGCCATTTCTTTAGTCAACCACTACTAACGCCTGCTAAAGGCCAGACACTGCTCTAAGTACTTTACGGATATGAAATATCCTCTCACCTTTACACTCACCTATGGAGTGTGTATGATAATCATCCCCGTTTTACAGATCAGGAAACTGACACACAGAATGGTACAGTAACTTGCCCGAGTTCACACAGCCCGTAGGTGGCAGAGCCAGGACCCATGTGACAGAGTCTGGCTCCAGAGTCCACGTTCTGAATCACCACGCTTAGTCGCCAAAAACCTAGAGAAAGCGCCAGCCTCAATCGAAAAGTTTTCTTTTCCCCACCCTACAGTCCCTACGCGGCGGCCCCAGTCTCCAGGGCATGCTTTCAGCTCCTCTGACAGGCCCTACTCCTCCCTTGCCCTGTCCCAACACTCTCCCGCCCAGGTCCTCCTTTTCTTTTAGGCATCTGCTCTCAGCTTCAACATCACTGCCTAAGTCACCAAGTCTAACAGGAAATGCTGTCTTTCTCAACACTCAACACAAAATTGCTTTTACGTATCTCCTAGGTAATTGGTGGCTGCCTCTCTGTCCTTTCCAACCAGGCTGTGAGGGCCAGTACGTCAAACAGCCTGTCAGTCTTGCTCACCAAGTGTCCAGACCACTGAACACGCACCGACCAGAGGAAAGGAAGGACTTGTCCCAAAGTCAACTCTCCAGACTTTCTGTGCAAGGAGGGAACGAACGGAGCACCCTCCAGCCTCACGCTTTCTCTTCCATGCTTTCAAGTGTGGGGCACATACCTCTGCTCACAACGCTCCCCGGACAGCCCCCACTGCACCCCTAACAGGTAGACTTCTGCACAGTCAAGGGCTTTGGAAAGCACTGGCTCTGCACACAAATCTTACGTGGCCCTCGACAGGCCACTGCCCCTGAACCGGCCTGAGCTTCAGGCCCACAACAGGCTTCGTGAAAACCCCAACGGAACGTAGCCTCGAAAAGAGGGAGACCCGCACTCCTCAGGACGCCTCGAGACCAGTGTCCTTATCGACTTCGCGTCTGTCCTTCCAAGAAGCCAAGACCACGGCTGGCGCTTCAGCGCCCGACTCCCGGGCACCGCATGCCCAGGCTGGCCCCTGGGCAGGTGCCCGGCACACACCGCCCGTTCCACGAACGCCTCAAGCGCACGAAGAGACCCCCTCGCTCCCCGCGCCGCACAGCTGTCCCGCGACCTGACGGGCACCTCTCGGCGCACAAGCCTATTCCTCAGGGACGCGCTCGCCTCCCACCAGCCCCCAGGCCCACGCCCCCCAGGTACCTCTCTCAGATGGAATCCTCTTCGCAGGCGCCCTGGTCGTCCGTGTCCGGCGAGCAGGAAGAGCGGGAGCTGAAGGACGGCCTCCTCAGGCTAGCGGCCGTGGCTGTGCACGGCCCGGGCTGCTGTGCCCAGCGGGGACGCGGAGCGCCGTCCACGGACGCCGGGGGAACGGACGAGCCCGGCCCGGGAGAGAGCAGCACAGCGCGGCCGGACTCCGCCGGGCTCGGCTCTGGGCAGGCAGGCGCGGCTCGCCGACGCCTCCCACGCCTCCCAGGACGGCGGCCCAGCAGCCGCGCGCTCCTCTCCTCTCCTCGCGCGCGCGCGCGCGCCGCCGCCCAGACGCTGCCCGGCCGTTGCCCCGCCCCCCCCCCTCCGGCGGTGGACTGCGGACAGCGACGGGGACACCCTCCTGGGAGAACTCCTGCGGCCCCGCCCACACGCTTGGGACCTTCGCGGAGCGGGAAGGTGCGCTGACAGGGACGCAGGGTCCCCGCTACGCTCGCTCTCGGGGAACTGCAGCCTCCTCCCTCGGCTTTCACTTGAATGTCACACCCGAAACCATGCAACGTCTACAAGCAAACATAGGCAGTGTGCTCTTTGACATCAGTCTTAGCAGCCTATTTTCAAGTACCACGTCTGACTGGGCAAGGGAAACAAAATACAAAATGAACAAACGGGACTACATCAAAGTCAAAAAACATCCTCTGCACCGCAAAGGAAACCATCCACAAAACCAAAACACAACCTAACAACTGGGAGAAGATTCTTGCAAACCGTATATCGGATAAGGGGTTAATATCCAAAACACAGAAAGAACTCATACATCTCAACAGCAAAAAACATCAACAACCCAATTGAAAAGGCGGGCAAAAGATCTGAGCAGTGATTTCTCCAAAGAAGGTATACGGATGGCCAACAGGCATATGGAAAGGGACTCAACATCCTTAGCGATCAGAGAAATGCAAATCACAACTACAAGGAGATGTCCCCTTACTCTGGTCAGAATGGCTCTAATTAACAAGACAAGAGACAAGTGTCGGAGAGGATGTGCAGAGAAGGGAACTCTCCTGCACTGCTGGTGGGAGGGCAGACTGGTGCAGCCACTACGGAAAGCAGGATGGAGTATCCTCAGAAAACTAAGAACACATCTACCATATGTATGATCCAGCTAGCCCACTGCTGGCTATTCATCCCAAGAACTTGAAAACACCAATGCAGAGGGACACATGCACCCCTAGGCTCACTGCAGCATTATTCACAACAGCCAAAACTTGGAAGCAACCTAGGTGCCCATCAAGGGAAGAATGGATAAAGAAGATGTGGTATGTATACACAATGGAATGCCACTCGGCCCTAAGAAATGATGAGATCCGCCCATTTGTGACAACGTCGATGGACCTTGAGGGTATTATGCGAAGTGAAATAAATCAGAGGGACAAAGTCAAACACCGTGTGATCTCACTCATAAGGAGAAGATAAAAACAACGACAAACGCACACAGAGCAAAGGAGATTGCATTGGTGGTTACCATAGGGGGAGGGGGGAGGGGAGAGAGCCAAAGGGGTGATGAGGCTCACATGTGAGGTGACGGACTATCATTAGTTTTCGGGTGGTGAACACGATGTAATCTACACAGAATTCAAAATATATTACAACGTACATCTGAAAGCTATATCATCTTAGGATCCACTGTTACTGCAATAAAATAAAATAAAATAAAATAAAATAAAATAAAATAAAAAAGTGTAGGAGCCTCAAGAGGCTAACAGGCTTTTGAAAAGTTATTCCAGGGATTTTTATGGCTTAGCTCAGGGCGGCAGACACCAGCCTGAGACACAGCTGTGGCACAGCTACTAACTTCAACTAAACTGTATTCCGACTGGAGGGAAATCAAAACTACTGCAATCATAATTTCTTGAAGGCTTCACTTTGTGCCAGATCCTGTGCCGACTGCTTTGCACCAACTGTCTCATTTAATCCTCACATCCAAAAGGCAGGTTACCGTTATTCTCCCCATTGTCAAGGTGAGGAGGCGGAAGCAGAAAGATGGCAATCTGCCTGGAATTCACAGAAGGATTCTCTAGGTAATGACATGACTTTTGGACAAGATTTCAAGGTTTAACACATTACAGTGCAGATGCAGATCCCAGTATCACAGAACGTGAAAAACACTGAGTCCTGCCAAATGTCTTAAAACACTAATTATGGATCCTCACAATCTCTTGGCCTGTTTTCTCAGATGAGGGAAAACCCAGCGTGAAAAACCGTTGATGAGATGTCTGCAGAGGAGGACTACGTCTGGTCTTTAAAGCCGGGACCTATCCCAGTAGATTCTGAGTCAGTGGGTCCAGAGTGGGCCTTGAGCGTCTCTGTTCTTTTCCAAAGCCCCACAGGCTACACTTCCGTGCCCTTGGAGTTGGGAAGTACAGTCATGCCCTACATCGGGACGTTTCAGTCAACAACGGGGGTCCCATCAGATTAGTCCCATATGGCCTAGGTGTGTAGGAGGCTCTGCCATCCAGGTTTAGGAACTCCGTGGTGTTTGCACAGTCTCGAGATTGCCTGACCATGACACACTCCTCAGAACTCATCCCCACTGTTAAGCAAAGCATGACTATACCGCCTTGGATTCTCCACGGTCCCAGACCTGAACTGTTTAGATGACTGCACACGCAGAGGGCACCGTGTCTGAGGCAGAGAGCAGCTGGAATCACAAAAGCTCTCGACAGAGAGTCAAGGAAAGGCGTGCTCTGCTTACACGACTCTCTACTTTTCTCTGGGTCTGAACCATTTCCTAGCTAATCTGCTTTTTTTAACCGAGCAGCTTTGCCAAAAAAAAAAAAAAAGAAAAAACACAAAGTTACCAACAAACACTAAACAAACCAATATAAACAATACATATTAAATAAGCCTAACCCTACTATGCTACTGAAAAGGCTTTTATTTCCCTGGGATAATTTGGACAGCATTAGATTGTTTTACCAAGAGCAGCCAAGTCCAGGGAGATTATTTCTAATTCCACAGTGCTGCAGATGCGGTCAGTAGCAACTGCAAGCCGGAAAGGAAACAAAACAAAACAAAGTTGGGTGTAATCCATTCAAGTTCACACGTTTCACCAGGGACAGCCTCCAAGCCTTGAATAGTTAGGTATGCATTTAGCCATTTCTTTAGTCAACCACTACTAACGCCTGCTAAAGGCCAGACACTGCTCTAAGTACTTTACGGATATGAAATATCCTCTCACCTTTACACTCACCTATGGAGTGTGTATGATAATCATCCCCGTTTTACAGATCAGGAAACTGACACACAGAATGGTACAGTAACTTGCCCGAGTTCACACAGCCCGTAGGTGGCAGAGCCAGGACCCATGTGACAGAGTCTGGCTCCAGAGTCCACGTTCTGAATCACCACGCTTAGTCGCCAAAAACCTAGAGAAAGCGCCAGCCTCAATCGAAAAGTTTTCTTTTCCCCACCCTACAGTCCCTACGCGGCGGCCCCAGTCTCCAGGGCATGCTTTCAGCTCCTCTGACAGGCCCTACTCCTCCCTTGCCCTGTCCCAACACTCTCCCGCCCAGGTCCTCCTTTTCTTTTAGGCATCTGCTCTCAGCTTCAACATCACTGCCTAAGTCACCAAGTCTAACAGGAAATGCTGTCTTTCTCAACACTCAACACAAAATTGCTTTTACGTATCTCCTAGGTAATTGGTGGCTGCCTCTCTGTCCTTTCCAACCAGGCTGTGAGGGCCAGTACGTCAAACAGCCTGTCAGTCTTGCTCACCAAGTGTCCAGACCACTGAACACGCACCGACCAGAGGAAAGGAAGGACTTGTCCCAAAGTCAACTCTCCAGACTTTCTGTGCAAGGAGGGAACGAACGGAGCACCCTCCAGCCTCACGCTTTCTCTTCCATGCTTTCAAGTGTGGGGCACATACCTCTGCTCACAACGCTCCCCGGACAGCCCCCACTGCACCCCTAACAGGTAGACTTCTGCACAGTCAAGGGCTTTGGAAAGCACTGGCTCTGCACACAAATCTTACGTGGCCCTCGACAGGCCACTGCCCCTGAACCGGCCTGAGCTTCAGGCCCACAACAGGCTTCGTGAAAACCCCAACGGAACGTAGCCTCGAAAAGAGGGAGACCCGCACTCCTCAGAACGCCTCGAGACCAGTGTCCTTATCGACTTCGCGTCTGTCCTTCCAAGAAGCCAAGACCACGGCTGGCGCTTCAGCGCCCGACTCCCGGGCACCGCATGCCCAGGCTGGCCCCTGGGCAGGTGCCCGGCACACACCGCCCGTTCCACGAACGCCTCAAGCGCACGAAGAGACCCCCTCGCTCCCCGCGCCGCACAGCTGTCCCGCGACCTGACGGGCACCTCTCGGCGCACAAGCCTATTCCTCAGGGACGCGCTCGCCTCCCACCAGCCCCCAGGCCCACGCCCCCCAGGTACCTCTCTCAGATGGAATCCTCTTCGCAGGCGCCCTGGTCGTCCGTGTCCGGCGAGCAGGAAGAGCGGGAGCTGAAGGACGGCCTCCTCAGGCTAGCGGCCGTGGCTGTGCACGGCCCGGGCTGCTGTGCCCAGCGGGGACGCGGAGCGCCGTCCACGGACGCCGGGGGAACGGACGAGCCCGGCCCGGGAGAGAGCAGCACAGCGCGGCCGGACTCCGCCGGGCTCGGCTCTGGGCAGGCAGGCGCGGCTCGCCGACGCCTCCCACGCCTCCCAGGACGGCGGCCCAGCAGCCGCGCGCTCCTCTCCTCTCCTCGCGCGCGCGCGCGCGCCGCCGCCCAGACGCTGCCCGGCCGTTGCCCCGCCCCCCCCCCCTCCGGCGGTGGACTGCGGACAGCGACGGGGACACCCTCCTGGGAGAACTCCTGCGGCCCCGCCCACACGCTTGGGACCTTCGCGGAGCGGGAAGGTGCGCTGACAGGGACGCAGGGTCCCCGCTACGCTCGCTCTCGGGGAACTGCAGCCTCCTCCCTCGGCTTTCACTTGAATGTCACACCCGAAACCATGCAACGTCTACAAGCAAACATAGGCAGTGTGCTCTTTGACATCAGTCTTAGCAGCCTATTTTCAAGTACCACGTCTGACTGGGCAAGGGAAACAAAATACAAAATGAACAAACGGGACTACATCAAAGTCAGAAAACATCCTCTGCACCGCAAAGGAAACCATCCACAAAACCAAAACACAACCTAACAACTGGGAGAAGATTCTTGCAAACCGTATATCGGATAAGGGGTTAATATCCAAAACACAGAAAGAACTCATACATCTCAACAGCAAAAAACATCAACAACCCAATTGAAAAGGCGGGCAAAAGATCTGAGCAGTGATTTCTCCAAAGAAGGTATACGGATGGCCAACAGGCATATGGAAAGGGACTCAACATCCTTAGCGATCAGAGAAATGCAAATCACAACTACAAGGAGATGTCCCCTTACTCTGGTCAGAATGGCTCTAATTAACAAGACAAGAGACAAGTGTCGGAGAGGATGTGCAGAGAAGGGAACTCTCCTGCACTGCTGGTGGGAGGGCAGACTGGTGCAGCCACTACGGAAAGCAGGATGGAGTATCCTCAGAAAACTAAGAACACATCTACCATATGTATGATCCAGCTAGCCCACTGCTGGCTATTCATCCCAAGAACTTGAAAACACCAATGCAGAGGGACACATGCACCCCTAGGCTCACTGCAGCATTATTCACAACAGCCAAAACTTGGAAGCAACCTAGGTGCCCATCAAGGGAAGAATGGATAAAGAAGATGTGGTATGTATACACAATGGAATGCCACTCGGCCCTAAGAAATGATGAGATCCGCCCATTTGTGACAACGTCGATGGACCTTGAGGGTATTATGCGAAGTGAAATAAATCAGAGGGACAAAGTCAAACACCGTGTGATCTCACTCATAAGGAGAAGATAAAAACAACGACAAACGCACACAGAGCAAAGGAGATTGCATTGGTGGTTACCATAGGGGGAGGGGGGAGGGGAGAGAGCCAAAGGGGTGATGAGGCTCACATGTGAGGTGACGGACTATCATTAGTTTTCGGGTGGTGAACACGATGTAATCTACACAGAATTCAAAATATATTACAACGTACATCTGAAAGCTATATCATCTTAGGATCCACTGTTACTGCAATAAAGTAAAATAAAATAAAATAAAATAAAATAAAATAAAAAAGTGTAGGAGCCTCAAGAGGCTAACAGGCTTTTGAAAAGTTATTCCAGGGATTTTTATGGCTTAGCTCAGGGCGGCAGACACCAGCCTGAGACACAGCTGTGGCACAGCTACTAACTTCAACTAAACTGTATTCCGACTGGAGGGAAATCAAAACTACTGCAATCATAATTTCTTGAAGGCTTCACTTTGTGCCAGATCCTGTGCCGACTGCTTTGCACCAACTGTCTCATTTAATCCTCACATCCAAAAGGCAGGTTACCGTTATTCTCCCCATTGTCAAGGTGAGGAGGCGGAAGCAGAAAGATGGCAATCTGCCTGGAATTCACAGAAGGATTCTCTAGGTAATGACATGACTTTTGGACAAGATTTCAAGGTTTAACACATTACAGTGCAGATGCAGATCCCAGTATC
The DNA here is from genome assembly GCF_041296265.1 of Equus caballus. Taxonomy (NCBI): domain Eukaryota; kingdom Metazoa; phylum Chordata; class Mammalia; order Perissodactyla; family Equidae; genus Equus; species Equus caballus. Next base: position 92,900 of record NW_027222176.1, read on the forward strand.
ACAGAACGTGAAAAACACTGAGTCCTGCCAAATGTCTTAAAACACTAATTATGGATCCTCACAATCTCTTGGCCTGTTTTCTCAGATGAGGGAAAACCCAGCGTGAAAAACCGTTGATGAGATGTCTGCAGAGGAGGACTACGTCTGGTCTTTAAAGCCGGGACCTATCCCAGTAGATTCTGAGTCAGTGGGTCCAGAGTGGGCCTTGAGCGTCTCTGTTCTTTTCCAAAGCCCCACAGGCTACACTTCCGTGCCCTTGGAGTTGGGAAGTACAGTCATGCCCTACATCGGGACGTTTCAGTCAACAACGGGGGTCCCATCAGATTAGTCCCATATGGCCTAGGTGTGTAGGAGGCTCTGCCATCCAGGTTTAGGAACTCCGTGGTGTTTGCACAGTCTCGAGATTGCCTGACCATGACACACTCCTCAGAACTCATCCCCACTGTTAAGCAAAGCATGACTATACCGCCTTGGATTCTCCACGGTCCCAGACCTGAACTGTTTAGATGACTGCACACGCAGAGGGCACCGTGTCTGAGGCAGAGAGCAGCTGGAATCACAAAAGCTCTCGACAGAGAGTCAAGGAAAGGCGTGCTCTGCTTACACGACTCTCTACTTTTCTCTGGGTCTGAACCATTTCCTAGCTAATCTGCTTTTTTTAACCGAGCAGCTTTGCCAAAAAAAAAAAAAAAGAAAAAACACAAAGTTACCAACAAACACTAAACAAACCAATATAAACAATACATATTAAATAAGCCTAACCCTACTATGCTACTGAAAAGGCTTTTATTTCCCTGGGATAATTTGGACAGCATTAGATTGTTTTACCAAGAGCAGCTAAATCCAGGGAGATTATTTCTAATTCCACAGTGCTGCAGATGCGGTCAGTAGCAACTGCAAGCCGGAAAGGAAACAAAACAAAACAAAGTTGGGTGTAATCCATTCAAGTTCACACGTTTCACCAGGGACAGCCTCCAAGCCTTGAATAGTTAGGTATGCATTTAGCCATTTCTTTAGTCAACCACTACTAACGCCTGCTAAAGGCCAGACACTGCTCTAAGTACTTTACGGATATGAAATATCCTCTCACCTTTACACTCACCTATGGAGTGTGTATGATAATCATCCCCGTTTTACAGATCAGGAAACTGACACACAGAATGGTACAGTAACTTGCCCGAGTTCACACAGCCCGTAGGTGGCAGAGCCAGGACCCATGTGACAGAGTCTGGCTCCAGAGTCCACGTTCTGAATCACCACGCTTAGTCGCCAAAAACCTAGAGAAAGCGCCAGCCTCAATCGAAAAGTTTTCTTTTCCCCACCCTACAGTCCCTACGCGGCGGCCCCAGTCTCCAGGGCATGCTTTCAGCTCCTCTGACAGGCCCTACTCCTCCCTTGCCCTGTCCCAACACTCTCCCGCCCAGGTCCTCCTTTTCTTTTAGGCATCTGCTCTCAGCTTCAACATCACTGCCTAAGTCACCAAGTCTAACAGGAAATGCTGTCTTTCTCAACACTCAACACAAAATTGCTTTTACGTATCTCCTAGGTAATTGGTGGCTGCCTCTCTGTCCTTTCCAACCAGGCTGTGAGGGCCAGTACGTCAAACAGCCTGTCAGTCTTGCTCACCAAGTGTCCAGACCACTGAACACGCACCGACCAGAGGAAAGGAAGGACTTGTCCCAAAGTCAACTCTCCAGACTTTCTGTGCAAGGAGGGAACGAACGGAGCACCCTCCAGCCTCACGCTTTCTCTTCCATGCTTTCAAGTGTGGGGCACATACCTCTGCTCACAACGCTCCCCGGACAGCCCCCACTGCACCCCTAACAGGTAGACTTCTGCACAGTCAAGGGCTTTGGAAAGCACTGGCTCTGCACACAAATCTTACGTGGCCCTCGACAGGCCACTGCCCCTGAACCGGCCTGAGCTTCAGGCCCACAACAGGCTTCGTGAAAACCCCAACGGAACGTAGCCTCGAAAAGAGGGAGACCCGCACTCCTCAGGACGCCTCGAGACCAGTGTCCTTATCGACTTCGCGTCTGTCCTTCCAAGAAGCCAAGACCACGGCTGGCGCTTCAGCGCCCGACTCCCGGGCACCGCATGCCCAGGCTGGCCCCTGGGCAGGTGCCCGGCACACACCGCCCGTTCCACGAACGCCTCAAGCGCACGAAGAGACCCCCTCGCTCCCCGCGCCGCACAGCTGTCCCGCGACCTGACGGGCACCTCTCGGCGCACAAGCCTATTCCTCAGGGACGCGCTCGCCTCCCACCAGCCCCCAGGCCCACGCCCCCCAGGTACCTCTCTCAGATGGAATCCTCTTCGCAGGCGCCCTGGTCGTCCGTGTCCGGCGAGCAGGAAGAGCGGGAGCTGAAGGACGGCCTCCTCAGGCTAGCGGCCGTGGCTGTGCACGGCCCGGGCTGCTGTGCCCAGCGGGGACGCGGAGCGCCGTCCACGGACGCCGGGGGAACGGACGAGCCCGGCCCGGGAGAGAGCAGCACAGCGCGGCCGGACTCCGCCGGGCTCGGCTCTGGGCAGGCAGGCGCGGCTCGCCGACGCCTCCCACGCCTCCCAGGACGGCGGCCCAGCAGCCGCGCGCTCCTCTCCTCTCCTCGCGCGCGCGCGCGCGCCGCCGCCCAGACGCTGCCCGGCCGTTGCCCCGCCCCCCCCCCCTCCGGCGGTGGACTGCGGACAGCGACGGGGACACCCTCCTGGGAGAACTCCTGCGGCCCCGCCCACACGCTTGGGACCTTCGCGGAGCGGGAAGGTGCGCTGACAGGGACGCAGGGTCCCCGCTACGCTCGCTCTCGGGGAACTGCAGCCTCCTCCCTCGGCTTTCACTTGAATGTCACACCCGCAACCATGCAACGTCTACAAGCAAACATAGGCAGTGTGCTCTTTGACATCAGTCTTAGCAGCCTATTTTCAAGTACCACGTCTGACTGGGCAAGGGAAACAAAATACAAAATGAACAAACGGGACTACATCAAAGTCAAAAAACATCCTCTGCACCGCAAAGGAAACCATCCACAAAACCAAAACACAACCTAACAACTGGGAGAAGATTCTTGCAAACCGTATATCGGATAAGGGGTTAATATCCAAAACACAGAAAGAACTCATACATCTCAACAGCAAAAAACATCAACAACCCAATTGAAAAGGCGGGCAAAAGATCTGAGCAGTGATTTCTCCAAAGAAGGTATACGGATGGCCAACAGGCATATGGAAAGGGACTCAACATCCTTAGCGATCAGAGAAATGCAAATCACAACTACAAGGAGATGTCCCCTTACTCTGGTCAGAATGGCTCTAATTAACAAGACAAGAGACAAGTGTCGGAGAGGATGTGCAGAGAAGGGAACTCTCCTGCACTGCTGGTGGGAGGGCAGACTGGTGCAGCCACTACGGAAAGCAGGATGGAGTATCCTCAGAAAACTAAGAACACATCTACCATATGTATGATCCAGCTAGCCCACTGCTGGCTATTCATCCCAAGAACTTGAAAACACCAATGCAGAGGGACACATGCACCCCTAGGCTCACTGCAGCATTATTCACAACAGCCAAAACTTGGAAGCAACCTAGGTGCCCATCAAGGGAAGAATGGATAAAGAAGATGTGGTATGTATACACAATGGAATGCCACTCGGCCCTAAGAAATGATGAGATCCGCCCATTTGTGACAACGTCGATGGACCTTGAGGGTATTATGCGAAGTGAAATAAATCAGAGGGACAAAGTCAAACACCGTGTGATCTCACTCATAAGGAGAAGATAAAAACAACGACAAACGCACACAGAGCAAAGGAGATTGCATTGGTGGTTACCATAGGGGGAGGGGGGAGGGGAGAGAGCCAAAGGGGTGATGAGGCTCACATGTGAGGTGACGGACTATCATTAGTTTTCGGGTGGTGAACACGATGTAATCTACACAGAATTCAAAATATATTACAACGTACATCTGAAAGCTATATCATCTTAGGATCCACTGTTACTGCAATAAAGTAAAATAAAATAAAATAAAATAAAATAAAATAAAAAAGTGTAGGAGCCTCAAGAGGCTAACAGGCTTTTGAAAAGTTATTCCAGGGATTTTTATGGCTTAGCTCAGGGCGGCAGACACCAGCCTGAGACACAGCTGTGGCACAGCTACTAACTTCAACTAAACTGTATTCCGACTGGAGGGAAATCAAAACTACTGCAATCATAATTTCTTGAAGGCTTCACTTTGTGCCAGATCCTGTGCCGACTGCTTTGCACCAACTGTCTCATTTAATCCTCACATCCAAAAGGCAGGTTACCGTTATTCTCCCCATTGTCAAGGTGAGGAGGCGGAAGCAGAAAGATGGCAATCTGCCTGGAATTCACAGAAGGATTCTCTAGGTAATGACATGACTTTTGGACAAGATTTCAAGGTTTAACACATTACAGTGCAGATGCAGATCCCAGTATCACAGAACGTGAAAAACACTGAGTCCTGCCAAATGTCTTAAAACACTAATTATGGATCCTCACAATCTCTTGGCCTGTTTTCTCAGATGAGGGAAAACCCAGCGTGAAAAACCGTTGATGAGATGTCTGCAGAGGAGGACTACGTCTGGTCTTTAAAGCCGGGACCTATCCCAGTAGATTCTGAGTCAGTGGGTCCAGAGTGGGCCTTGAGCGTCTCTGTTCTTTTCCAAAGCCCCACAGGCTACACTTCCGTGCCCTTGGAGTTGGGAAGTACAGTCATGCCCTACATCGGGACGTTTCAGTCAACAACGGGGGTCCCATCAGATTAGTCCCATATGGCCTAGGTGTGTAGGAGGCTCTGCCATCCAGGTTTAGGAACTCCGTGGTGTTTGCACAGTCTCGAGATTGCCTGACCATGACACACTCCTCAGAACTCATCCCCACTGTTAAGCAAAGCATGACTATACCGCCTTGGATTCTCCACGGTCCCAGACCTGAACTGTTTAGATGACTGCACACGCAGAGGGCACCGTGTCTGAGGCAGAGAGCAGCTGGAATCACAAAAGCTCTCGACAGAGAGTCAAGGAAAGGCGTGCTCTGCTTACACGACTCTCTACTTTTCTCTGGGTCTGAACCATTTCCTAGCTAATCTGCTTTTTTTAACCGAGCAGCTTTGCCAAAAAAAAAAAAAAAGAAAAAACACAAAGTTACCAACAAACACTAAACAAACCAATATAAACAATACATATTAAATAAGCCTAACCCTACTATGCTACTGAAAAGGCTTTTATTTCCCTGGGATAATTTGGACAGCATTAGATTGTTTTACCAAGAGCAGCTAAGTCCAGGGAGATTATTTCTAATTCCACAGTGCTGCAGATGCGGTCAGTAGCAACTGCAAGCCGGAAAGGAAACAAAACAAAACAAAGTTGGGTGTAATCCATTCAAGTTCACACGTTTCACCAGGGACAGCCTCCAAGCCTTGAATAGTTAGGTATGCATTTAGCCATTTCTTTAGTCAACCACTACTAACGCCTGCTAAAGGCCAGACACTGCTCTAAGTACTTTACGGATATGAAATATCCTCTCACCTTTACACTCACCTATGGAGTGTGTATGATAATCATCCCCGTTTTACAGATCAGGAAACTGACACACAGAATGGTACAGTAACTTGCCCGAGTTCACACAGCCCGTAGGTGGCAGAGCCAGGACCCATGTGACAGAGTCTGGCTCCAGAGTCCACGTTCTGAATCACCACGCTTAGTCGCCAAAAACCTAGAGAAAGCGCCAGCCTCAATCGAAAAGTTTTCTTTTCCCCACCCTACAGTCCCTACGCGGCGGCCCCAGTCTCCAGGGCATGCTTTCAGCTCCTCTGACAGGCCCTACTCCTCCCTTGCCCTGTCCCAACACTCTCCCGCCCAGGTCCTCCTTTTCTTTTAGGCATCTGCTCTCAGCTTCAACATCACTGCCTAAGTCACCAAGTCTAACAGGAAATGCTGTCTTTCTCAACACTCAACACAAAATTGCTTTTACGTATCTCCTAGGTAATTGGTGGCTGCCTCTCTGTCCTTTCCAACCAGGCTGTGAGGGCCAGTACGTCAAACAGCCTGTCAGTCTTGCTCACCAAGTGTCCAGACCACTGAACACGCACCGACCAGAGGAAAGGAAGGACTTGTCCCAAAGTCAACTCTCCAGACTTTCTGTGCAAGGAGGGAACGAACGGAGCACCCTCCAGCCTCACGCTTTCTCTTCCATGCTTTCAAGTGTGGGGCACATACCTCTGCTCACAACGCTCCCCGGACAGCCCCCACTGCACCCCTAACAGGTAGACTTCTGCACAGTCAAGGGCTTTGGAAAGCACTGGCTCTGCACACAAATCTTACGTGGCCCTCGACAGGCCACTGCCCCTGAACCGGCCTGAGCTTCAGGCCCACAACAGGCTTCGTGAAAACCCCAACGGAACGTAGCCTCGAAAAGAGGGAGACCCGCACTCCTCAGAACGCCTCGAGACCAGTGTCCTTATCGACTTCGCGTCTGTCCTTCCAAGAAGCCAAGACCACGGCTGGCGCTTCAGCGCCCGACTCCCGGGCACCGCATGCCCAGGCTGGCCCCTGGGCAGGTGCCCGGCACACACCGCCCGTTCCACGAACGCCTCAAGCGCACGAAGAGACCCCCTCGCTCCCCGCGCCGCACAGCTGTCCCGCGACCTGACGGGCACCTCTCGGCGCACAAGCCTATTCCTCAGGGACGCGCTCGCCTCCCACCAGCCCCCAGGCCCACGCCCCCCAGGTACCTCTCTCAGATGGAATCCTCTTCGCAGGCGCCCTGGTCGTCCGTGTCCGGCGAGCAGGAAGAGCGGGAGCTGAAGGACGGCCTCCTCAGGCTAGCGGCCGTGGCTGTGCACGGCCCGGGCTGCTGTGCCCAGCGGGGACGCGGAGCGCCGTCCACGGACGCCGGGGGAACGGACGAGCCCGGCCCGGGAGAGAGCAGCACAGCGCGGCCGGACTCCGCCGGGCTCGGCTCTGGGCAGGCAGGCGCGGCTCGCCGACGCCTCCCACGCCTCCCAGGACGGCGGCCCAGCAGCCGCGCGCTCCTCTCCTCTCCTCGCGCGCGCGCGCGCGCCGCCGCCCAGACGCTGCCCGGCCGTTGCCCCGCCCCCCCCCCCTCCGGCGGTGGACTGCGGACAGCGACGGGGACACCCTCCTGGGAGAACTCCTGCGGCCCCGCCCACACGCTTGGGACCTTCGCGGAGCGGGAAGGTGCGCTGACAGGGACGCAGGGTCCCCGCTACGCTCGCTCTCGGGGAACTGCAGCCTCCTCCCTCGGCTTTCACTTGAATGTCACACCCGAAACCATGCAACGTCTACAAGCAAACATAGGCAGTGTGCTCTTTGACATCAGTCTTAGCAGCCTATTTTCAAGTACCACGTCTGACTGGGCAAGGGAAACAAAATACAAAATGAACAAACGGGACTACATCAAAGTCAAAAAACATCCTCTGCACCGCAAAGGAAACCATCCACAAAACCAAAACACAACCTAACAACTGGGAGAAGATTCTTGCAAACCGTATATCGGATAAGGGGTTAATATCCAAAACACAGAAAGAACTCATACATCTCAACAGCAAAAAACATCAACAACCCAATTGAAAAGGCGGGCAAAAGATCTGAGCAGTGATTTCTCCAAAGAAGGTATACGGATGGCCAACAGGCATATGGAAAGGGACTCAACATCCTTAGCGATCAGAGAAATGCAAATCACAACTACAAGGAGATGTCCCCTTACTCTGGTCAGAATGGCTCTAATTAACAAGACAAGAGACAAGTGTCGGAGAGGATGTGCAGAGAAGGGAACTCTCCTGCACTGCTGGTGGGAGGGCAGACTGGTGCAGCCACTACGGAAAGCAGGATGGAGTATCCTCAGAAAACTAAGAACACATCTACCATATGTATGATCCAGCTAGCCCACTGCTGGCTATTCATCCCAAGAACTTGAAAACACCAATGCAGAGGGACACATGCACCCCTAGGCTCACTGCAGCATTATTCACAACAGCCAAAACTTGGAAGCAACCTAGGTGCCCATCAAGGGAAGAATGGATAAAGAAGATGTGGTATGTATACACAATGGAATGCCACTCGGCCCTAAGAAATGATGAGATCCGCCCATTTGTGACAACGTCGATGGACCTTGAGGGTATTATGCGAAGTGAAATAAATCAGAGGGACAAAGTCAAACACCGTGTGATCTCACTCATAAGGAGAAGATAAAAACAACGACAAACGCACACAGAGCAAAGGAGATTGCATTGGTGGTTACCATAGGGGGAGGGGGGAGGGGAGAGAGCCAAAGGGGTGATGAGGCTCACATGTGAGGTGACGGACTATCATTAGTTTTCGGGTGGTGAACACGATGTAATCTACACAGAATTCAAAATATATTACAACGTACATCTGAAAGCTATATCATCTTAGGATCCACTGTTACTGCAATAAAGTAAAATAAAATAAAATAAAATAAAATAAAATAAAAAAGTGTAGGAGCCTCAAGAGGCTAACAGGCTTTTGAAAAGTTATTCCAGGGATTTTTATGGCTTAGCTCAGGGCGGCAGACACCAGCCTGAGACACAGCTGTGGCACAGCTACTAACTTCAACTAAACTGTATTCCGACTGGAGGGAAATCAAAACTACTGCAATCATAATTTCTTGAAGGCTTCACTTTGTGCCAGATCCTGTGCCGACTGCTTTGCACCAACTGTCTCATTTAATCCTCACATCCAAAAGGCAGGTTACCGTTATTCTCCCCATTGTCAAGGTGAGGAGGCGGAAGCAGAAAGATGGCAATCTGCCTGGAATTCACAGAAGGATTCTCTAGGTAATGACATGACTTTTGGACAAGATTTCAAGGTTTAACACATTACAGTGCAGATGCAGATCCCAGTATCACAGAACGTGAAAAACACTGAGTCCTGCCAAATGTCTTAAAACACTAATTATGGATCCTCACAATCTCTTGGCCTGTTTTCTCAGATGAGGGAAAACCCAGCGTGAAAAACCGTTGATGAGATGTCTGCAGAGGAGGACTACGTCTGGTCTTTAAAGCCGGGACCTATCCCAGTAGATTCTGAGTCAGTGGGTCCAGAGTGGGCCTTGAGCGTCTCTGTTCTTTTCCAAAGCCCCACAGGCTACACTTCCGTGCCCTTGGAGTTGGGAAGTACAGTCATGCCCTACATCGGGACGTTTCAGTCAACAACGGGGGTCCCATCAGATTAGTCCCATATGGCCTAGGTGTGTAGGAGGCTCTGCCATCCAGGTTTAGGAACTCCGTGGTGTTTGCACAGTCTCGAGATTGCCTGACCATGACACACTCCTCAGAACTCATCCCCACTGTTAAGCAAAGCATGACTATACCGCCTTGGATTCTCCACGGTCCCAGACCTGAACTGTTTAGATGACTGCACACGCAGAGGGCACCGTGTCTGAGGCAGAGAGCAGCTGGAATCACAAAAGCTCTCGACAGAGAGTCAAGGAAAGGCGTGCTCTGCTTACACGACTCTCTACTTTTCTCTGGGTCTGAACCATTTCCTAGCTAATCTGCTTTTTTTAACCGAGCAGCTTTGCCAAAAAAAAAAAAAAAGAAAAAACACAAAGTTACCAACAAACACTAAACAAACCAATATAAACAATACATATTAAATAAGCCTAACCCTACTATGCTACTGAAAAGGCTTTTATTTCCCTGGGATAATTTGGACAGCATTAGATTGTTTTACCAAGAGCAGCTAAATCCAGGGAGATTATTTCTAATTCCACAGTGCTGCAGATGCGGTCAGTAGCAACTGCAAGCCGGAAAGGAAACAAAACAAAACAAAGTTGGGTGTAATCCATTCAAGTTCACACGTTTCACCAGGGACAGCCTCCAAGCCTTGAATAGTTAGGTATGCATTTAGCCATTTCTTTAGTCAACCACTACTAACGCCTGCTAAAGGCCAGACACTGCTCTAAGTACTTTACGGATATGAAATATCCTCTCACCTTTACACTCACCTATGGAGTGTGTATGATAATCATCCCCGTTTTACAGATCAGGAAACTGACACACAGAATGGTACAGTAACTTGCCCGAGTTCACACAGCCCGTAGGTGGCAGAGCCAGGACCCATGTGACAGAGTCTGGCTCCAGAGTCCACGTTCTGAATCACCACGCTTAGTCGCCAAAAACCTAGAGAAAGCGCCAGCCTCAATCGAAAAGTTTTCTTTTCCCCACCCTACAGTCCCTACGCGGCGGCCCCAGTCTCCAGGGCATGCTTTCAGCTCCTCTGACAGGCCCTACTCCTCCCTTGCCCTGTCCCAACACTCTCCCGCCCAGGTCCTCCTTTTCTTTTAGGCATCTGCTCTCAGCTTCAACATCACTGCCTAAGTCACCAAGTCTAACAGGAAATGCTGTCTTTCTCAACACTCAACACAAAATTGCTTTTACGTATCTCCTAGGTAATTGGTGGCTGCCTCTCTGTCCTTTCCAACCAGGCTGTGAGGGCCAGTACGTCAAACAGCCTGTCAGTCTTGCTCACCAAGTGTCCAGACCACTGAACACGCACCGACCAGAGGAAAGGAAGGACTTGTCCCAAAGTCAACTCTCCAGACTTTCTGTGCAAGGAGGGAACGAACGGAGCACCCTCCAGCCTCACGCTTTCTCTTCCATGCTTTCAAGTGTGGGGCACATACCTCTGCTCACAACGCTCCCCGGACAGCCCCCACTGCACCCCTAACAGGTAGACTTCTGCACAGTCAAGGGCTTTGGAAAGCACTGGCTCTGCACACAAATCTTACGTGGCCCTCGACAGGCCACTGCCCCTGAACCGGCCTGAGCTTCAGGCCCACAACAGGCTTCGTGAAAACCCCAACGGAACGTAGCCTCGAAAAGAGGGAGACCCGCACTCCTCAGAACGCCTCGAGACCAGTGTCCTTATCGACTTCGCGTCTGTCCTTCCAAGAAGCCAAGACCACGGCTGGCGCTTCAGCGCCCGACTCCCGGGCACCGCATGCCCAGGCTGGCCCCTGGGCAGGTGCCCGGCACACACCGCCCGTTCCACGAACGCCTCAAGCGCACGAAGAGACCCCCTCGCTCCCCGCGCCGCACAGCTGTCCCGCGACCTGACGGGCACCTCTCGGCGCACAAGCCTATTCCTCAGGGACGCGCTCGCCTCCCACCAGCCCCCAGGCCCACGCCCCCCAGGTACCTCTCTCAGATGGAATCCTCTTCGCAGGCGCCCTGGTCGTCCGTGTCCGGCGAGCAGGAAGAGCGGGAGCTGAAGGACGGCCTCCTCAGGCTAGCGGCCGTGGCTGTGCACGGCCCGGGCTGCTGTGCCCAGCGGGGACGCGGAGCGCCGTCCACGGACGCCGGGGGAACGGACGAGCCCGGCCCGGGAGAGAGCAGCACAGCGCGGCCGGACTCCGCCGGGCTCGGCTCTGGGCAGGCAGGCGCGGCTCGCCGACGCCTCCCACGCCTCCCAGGACGGCGGCCCAGCAGCCGCGCGCTCCTCTCCTCTCCTCGCGCGCGCGCGCGCGCCGCCGCCCAGACGCTGCCCGGCCGTTGCCCCGCCCCCCCCCCCTCCGGCGGTGGACTGCGGACAGCGACGGGGACACCCTCCTGGGAGAACTCCTGCGGCCCCGCCCACACGCTTGGGACCTTCGCGGAGCGGGAAGGTGCGCTGACAGGGACGCAGGGTCCCCGCTACGCTCGCTCTCGGGGAACTGCAGCCTCCTCCCTCGGCTTTCACTTGAATGTCACACCCGAAACCATGCAACGTCTACAAGCAAACATAGGCAGTGTGCTCTTTGACATCAGTCTTAGCAGCCTATTTTCAAGTACCACGTCTGACTGGGCAAGGGAAACAAAATACAAAATGAACAAACGGGACTACATCAAAGTCAAAAAACATCCTCTGCACCGCAAAGGAAACCATCCACAAAACCAAAACACAACCTAACAACTGGGAGAAGATTCTTGCAAACCGTATATCGGATAAGGGGTTAATATCCAAAACACAGAAAGAACTCATACATCTCAACAGCAAAAAACATCAACAACCCAATTGAAAAGGCGGGCAAAAGATCTGAGCAGTGATTTCTCCAAAGAAGGTATACGGATGGCCAACAGGCATATGGAAAGGGACTCAACATCCTTAGCGATCAGAGAAATGCAAATCACAACTACAAGGAGATGTCCCCTTACTCTGGTCAGAATGGCTCTAATTAACAAGACAAGAGACAAGTGTCGGAGAGGATGTGCAGAGAAGGGAACTCTCCTGCACTGCTGGTGGGAGGGCAGACTGGTGCAGCCACTACGGAAAGCAGGATGGAGTATCCTCAGAAAACTAAGAACACATCTACCATATGTATGATCCAGCTAGCCCACTGCTGGCTATTCATCCCAAGAACTTGAAAACACCAATGCAGAGGGACACATGCACCCCTAGGCTCACTGCAGCATTATTCACAACAGCCAAAACTTGGAAGCAACCTAGGTGCCCATCAAGGGAAGAATGGATAAAGAAGATGTGGTATGTATACACAATGGAATGCCACTCGGCCCTAAGAAATGATGAGATCCGCCCATTTGTGACAACGTCGATGGACCTTGAGGGTATTATGCGAAGTGAAATAAATCAGAGGGACAAAGTCAAACACCGTGTGATCTCACTCATAAGGAGAAGATAAAAACAACGACAAACGCACACAGAGCAAAGGAGATTGCATTGGTGGTTACCATAGGGGGAGGGGGGAGGGGAGAGAGCCAAAGGGGTGATGAGGCTCACATGTGAGGTGACGGACTATCATTAGTTTTCGGGTGGTGAACACGATGTAATCTACACAGAATTCAAAATATATTACAACGTACATCTGAAAGCTATATCATCTTAGGATCCACTGTTACTGCAATAAAATAAAATAAAATAAAATAAAATAAAATAAAATAAAAAAGTGTAGGAGCCTCAAGAGGCTAACAGGCTTTTGAAAAGTTATTCCAGGGATTTTTATGGCTTAGCTCAGGGCGGCAGACACCAGCCTGAGACACAGCTGTGGCACAGCTACTAACTTCAACTAAACTGTATTCCGACTGGAGGGAAATCAAAACTACTGCAATCATAATTTCTTGAAGGCTTCACTTTGTGCCAGATCCTGTGCCGACTGCTTTGCACCAACTGTCTCATTTAATCCTCACATCCAAAAGGCAGGTTACCGTTATTCTCCCCATTGTCAAGGTGAGGAGGCGGAAGCAGAAAGATGGCAATCTGCCTGGAATTCACAGAAGGATTCTCTAGGTAATGACATGACTTTTGGACAAGATTTCAAGGTTTAACACATTACAGTGCAGATGCAGATCCCAGTATCACAGAACGTGAAAAACACTGAGTCCTGCCAAATGTCTTAAAACACTAATTATGGATCCTCACAATCTCTTGGCCTGTTTTCTCAGATGAGGGAAAACCCAGCGTGAAAAACCGTTGATGAGATGTCTGCAGAGGAGGACTACGTCTGGTCTTTAAAGCCGGGACCTATCCCAGTAGATTCTGAGTCAGTGGGTCCAGAGTGGGCCTTGAGCGTCTCTGTTCTTTTCCAAAGCCCCACAGGCTACACTTCCGTGCCCTTGGAGTTGGGAAGTACAGTCATGCCCTACATCGGGACGTTTCAGTCAACAACGGGGGTCCCATCAGATTAGTCCCATATGGCCTAGGTGTGTAGGAGGCTCTGCCATCCAGGTTTAGGAACTCCGTGGTGTTTGCACAGTCTCGAGATTGCCTGACCATGACACACTCCTCAGAACTCATCCCCACTGTTAAGCAAAGCATGACTATACCGCCTTGGATTCTCCACGGTCCCAGACCTGAACTGTTTAGATGACTGCACACGCAGAGGGCACCGTGTCTGAGGCAGAGAGCAGCTGGAATCACAAAAGCTCTCGACAGAGAGTCAAGGAAAGGCGTGCTCTGCTTACACGACTCTCTACTTTTCTCTGGGTCTGAACCATTTCCTAGCTAATCTGCTTTTTTTAACCGAGCAGCTTTGCCAAAAAAAAAAAAAAGAAAAAACACAAAGTTACCAACAAACACTAAACAAACCAATATAAACAATACATATTAAATAAGCCTAACCCTACTATGCTACTGAAAAGGCTTTTATTTCCCTGGGATAATTTGGACAGCATTAGATTGTTTTACCAAGAGCAGCCAAGTCCAGGGAGATTATTTCTAATTCCACAGTGCTGCAGATGCGGTCAGTAGCAACTGCAAGCCGGAAAGGAAACAAAACAAAACAAAGTTGGGTGTAATCCATTCAAGTTCACACGTTTCACCAGGGACAGCCTCCAAGCCTTGAATAGTTAGGTATGCATTTAGCCATTTCTTTAGTCAACCACTACTAACGCCTGCTAAAGGCCAGACACTGCTCTAAGTACTTTACGGATATGAAATATCCTCTCACCTTTACACTCACCTATGGAGTGTGTATGATAATCATCCCCGTTTTACAGATCAGGAAACTGACACACAGAATGGTACAGTAACTTGCCCGAGTTCACACAGCCCGTAGGTGGCAGAGCCAGGACCCATGTGACAGAGTCTGGCTCCAGAGTCCACGTTCTGAATCACCACGCTTAGTCGCCAAAAACCTAGAGAAAGCGCCAGCCTCAATCGAAAAGTTTTCTTTTCCCCACCCTACAGTCCCTACGCGGCGGCCCCAGTCTCCAGGGCATGCTTTCAGCTCCTCTGACAGGCCCTACTCCTCCCTTGCCCTGTCCCAACACTCTCCCGCCCAGGTCCTCCTTTTCTTTTAGGCATCTGCTCTCAGCTTCAACATCACTGCCTAAGTCACCAAGTCTAACAGGAAATGCTGTCTTTCTCAACACTCAACACAAAATTGCTTTTACGTATCTCCTAGGTAATTGGTGGCTGCCTCTCTGTCCTTTCCAACCAGGCTGTGAGGGCCAGTACGTCAAACAGCCTGTCAGTCTTGCTCACCAAGTGTCCAGACCACTGAACACGCACCGACCAGAGGAAAGGAAGGACTTGTCCCAAAGTCAACTCTCCAGACTTTCTGTGCAAGGAGGGAACGAACGGAGCACCCTCCAGCCTCACGCTTTCTCTTCCATGCTTTCAAGTGTGGGGCACATACCTCTGCTCACAACGCTCCCCGGACAGCCCCCACTGCACCCCTAACAGGTAGACTTCTGCACAGTCAAGGGCTTTGGAAAGCACTGGCTCTGCACACAAATCTTACGTGGCCCTCGACAGGCCACTGCCCCTGAACCGGCCTGAGCTTCAGGCCCACAACAGGCTTCGTGAAAACCCCAACGGAACGTAGCCTCGAAAAGAGGGAGACCCGCACTCCTCAGAACGCCTCGAGACCAGTGTCCTTATCGACTTCGCGTCTGTCCTTCCAAGAAGCCAAGACCACGGCTGGCGCTTCAGCGCCCGACTCCCGGGCACCGCATGCCCAGGCTGGCCCCTGGGCAGGTGCCCGGCACACACCGCCCGTTCCACGAACGCCTCAAGCGCACGAAGAGACCCCCTCGCTCCCCGCGCCGCACAGCTGTCCCGCGACCTGACGGGCACCTCTCGGCGCACAAGCCTATTCCTCAGGGACGCGCTCGCCTCCCACCAGCCCCCAGGCCCACGCCCCCCAGGTACCTCTCTCAGATGGAATCCTCTTCGCAGGCGCCCTGGTCGTCCGTGTCCGGCGAGCAGGAAGAGCGGGAGCTGAAGGACGGCCTCCTCAGGCTAGCGGCCGTGGCTGTGCACGGCCCGGGCTGCTGTGCCCAGCGGGGACGCGGAGCGCCGTCCACGGACGCCTGGGGAACGGACGAGCCCGGCCCGGGAGAGAGCAGCACAGCGCGGCCGGACTCCGCCGGGCTCGGCTCTGGGCAGGCAGGCGCGGCTCGCCGACGCCTCCCACGCCTCCCAGGACGGCGGCCCAGCAGCCGCGCGCTCCTCTCCTCTCCTCGCGCGCGCGCGCGCGCCGCCGCCCAGACGCTGCCCGGCCGTTGCCCCGCCCCCCCCCCCTCCGGCGGTGGACTGCGGACAGCGACGGGGACACCCTCCTGGGAGAACTCCTGCGGCCCCGCCCACACGCTTGGGACCTTCGCGGAGCGGGAAGGTGCGCTGACAGGGACGCAGGGTCCCCGCTACGCTCGCTCTCGGGGAACTGCAGCCTCCTCCCTCGGCTTTCACTTGAATGTCACACCCGAAACCATGCAACGTCTACAAGCAAACATAGGCAGTGTGCTCTTTGACATCAGTCTTAGCAGCCTATTTTCAAGTACCACGTCTGACTGGGCAAGGGAAACAAAATACAAAATGAACAAACGGGACTACATCAAAGTCAAAAAACATCCTCTGCACCGCAAAGGAAACCATCCACAAAACCAAAACACAACCTAACAACTGGGAGAAGATTCTTGCAAACCGTATATCGGATAAGGGGTTAATATCCAAAACACAGAAAGAACTCATACATCTCAACAGCAAAAAACATCAACAACCCAATTGAAAAGGCGGGCAAAAGATCTGAGCAGTGATTTCTCCAAAGAAGGTATACGGATGGCCAACAGGCATATGGAAAGGGACTCAACATCCTTAGCGATCAGAGAAATGCAAATCACAACTACAAGGAGATGTCCCCTTACTCTGGTCAGAATGGCTCTAATTAACAAGACAAGAGACAAGTGTCGGAGAGGATGTGCAGAGAAGGGAACTCTCCTGCACTGCTGGTGGGAGGGCAGACTGGTGCAGCCACTACGGAAAGCAGGATGGAGTATCCTCAGAAAACTAAGAACACATCTACCATATGTATGATCCAGCTAGCCCACTGCTGGCTATTCATCCCAAGAACTTGAAAACACCAATGCAGAGGGACACATGCACCCCTAGGCTCACTGCAGCATTATTCACAACAGCCAAAACTTGGAAGCAACCTAGGTGCCCATCAAGGGAAGAATGGATAAAGAAGATGTGGTATGTATACACAATGGAATGCCACTCGGCCCTAAGAAATGATGAGATCCGCCCATTTGTGACAACGTCGATGGACCTTGAGGGTATTATGCGAAGTGAAATAAATCAGAGGGACAAAGTCAAACACCGTGTGATCTCACTCATAAGGAGAAGATAAAAACAACGACAAACGCACACAGAGCAAAGGAGATTGCATTGGTGGTTACCATAGGGGGAGGGGGGAGGGGAGAGAGCCAAAGGGGTGATGAGGCTCACATGTGAGGTGACGGACTATCATTAGTTTTCGGGTGGTGAACACGATGTAATCTACACAGAATTCAAAATATATTACAACGTACATCTGAAAGCTATATCATCTTAGGATCCACTGTTACTGCAATAAAATAAAATAAAATAAAATAAAATAAAATAAAATAAAAAAGTGTAGGAGCCTCAAGAGGCTAACAGGCTTTTGAAAAGTTATTCCAGGGATTTTTATGGCTTAGCTCAGGGCGGCAGACACCAGCCTGAGACACAGCTGTGGCACAGCTACTAACTTCAACTAAACTGTATTCCGACTGGAGGGAAATCAAAACTACTGCAATCATAATTTCTTGAAGGCTTCACTTTGTGCCAGATCCTGTGCCGACTGCTTTGCACCAACTGTCTCATTTAATCCTCACATCCAAAAGGCAGGTTACCGTTATTCTCCCCATTGTCAAGGTGAGGAGGCGGAAGCAGAAAGATGGCAATCTGCCTGGAATTCACAGAAGGATTCTCTAGGTAATGACATGACTTTTGGACAAGATTTCAAGGTTTAACACATTACAGTGCAGATGCAGATCCCAGTATCACAGAACGTGAAAAACACTGAGTCCTGCCAAATGTCTTAAAACACTAATTATGGATCCTCACAATCTCTTGGCCTGTTTTCTCAGATGAGGGAAAACCCAGCGTGAAAAACCGTTGATGAGATGTCTGCAGAGGAGGACTACGTCTGGTCTTTAAAGCCGGGACCTATCCCAGTAGATTCTGAGTCAGTGGGTCCAGAGTAGGCCTTGAGCGTCTCTGTTCTTTTCCAAAGCCCCACAGGCTACACTTCCGTGCCCTTGGAGTTGGGAAGTACAGTCATGCCCTACATCGGGACGTTTCAGTCAACAACGGGGGTCCCATCAGATTAGTCCCATATGGCCTAGGTGTGTAGGAGGCTCTGCCATCCAGGTTTAGGAACTCCGTGGTGTTTGCACAGTCTCGAGATTGCCTGACCATGACACACTCCTCAGAACTCATCCCCACTGTTAAGCAAAGCATGACTATACCGCCTTGGATTCTCCACGGTCCCAGACCTGAACTGTTTAGATGACTGCACACGCAGAGGGCACCGTGTCTGAGGCAGAGAGCAGCTGGAATCACAAAAGCTCTCGACAGAGAGTCAAGGAAAGGCGTGCTCTGCTTACACGACTCTCTACTTTTCTCTGGGTCTGAACCATTTCCTAGCTAATCTGCTTTTTTTAACCGAGCAGCTTTGCCAAAAAAAAAAAAAAAGAAAAAACACAAAGTTACCAACAAACACTAAACAAACCAATATAAACAATACATATTAAATAAGCCTAACCCTACTATGCTACTGAAAAGGCTTTTATTTCCCTGGGATAATTTGGACAGCATTAGATTGTTTTACCAAGAGCAGCCAAGTCCAGGGAGATTATTTCTAATTCCACAGTGCTGCAGATGCGGTCAGTAGCAACTGCAAGCCGGAAAGGAAACAAAACAAAACAAAGTTGGGTGTAATCCATTCAAGTTCACACGTTTCACCAGGGACAGCCTCCAAGCCTTGAATAGTTAGGTATGCATTTAGCCATTTCTTTAGTCAACCACTACTAACGCCTGCTAAAGGCCAGACACTGCTCTAAGTACTTTACGGATATGAAATATCCTCTCACCTTTACACTCACCTATGGAGTGTGTATGATAATCATCCCCGTTTTACAGATCAGGAAACTGACACACAGAATGGTACAGTAACTTGCCCGAGTTCACACAGCCCGTAGGTGGCAGAGCCAGGACCCATGTGACAGAGTCTGGCTCCAGAGTCCACGTTCTGAATCACCACGCTTAGTCGCCAAAAACCTAGAGAAAGCGCCAGCCTCAATCGAAAAGTTTTCTTTTCCCCACCCTACAGTCCCTACGCGGCGGCCCCAGTCTCCAGGGCATGCTTTCAGCTCCTCTGACAGGCCCTACTCCTCCCTTGCCCTGTCCCAACACTCTCCCGCCCAGGTCCTCCTTTTCTTTTAGGCATCTGCTCTCAGCTTCAACATCACTGCCTAAGTCACCAAGTCTAACAGGAAATGCCGTCTTTCTCAACACTCAACACAAAATTGCTTTTACGTATCTCCTAGGTAATTGGTGGCTGCCTGTCTGTCCTTTCCAACCAGGCTGTGAGGGCCAGTACGTCAAAGAGCCTGTCAGTCTTGCTCACCAAGTGTCCAGACCACTGAACACGCACCGACCAGAGGAAAGGAAGGACTTGTCCCAAAGTCAACTCTCCAGACTTTCTGTGCAAGGAGGGAACGAACGGAGCACCCTCCAGCCTCACGCTTTCTCTTCCATGCTTTCAAGTGTGGGGCACATACCTCTGCTCACAACGCTCCCCGGACAGCCCCCACTGCACCCCTAACAGGTAGACTTCTGCACAGTCAAGGGCTTTGGAAAGCACTGGCTCTGCACACAAATCTTACGTGGCCCTCGACAGGCCACTGCCCCTGAACCGGCCTGAGCTTCAGGCCCACAACAGGCTTCGTGAAAACCCCAACGGAACGTAGCCTCGAAAAGAGGGAGACCCGCACTCCTCAGAACGCCTCGAGACCAGTGTCCTTATCGACTTCGCGTCTGTCCTTCCAAGAAGCCAAGACCACGGCTGGCGCTTCAGCGCCCGACTCCCGGGCACCGCATGCCCAGGCTGGCCCCTGGGCAGGTGCCCGGCACACACCGCCCGTTCCACGAACGCCTCAAGCGCACGAAGAGACCCCCTCGCTCCCCGCGCCGCACAGCTGTCCCGCGACCTGACGGGCACCTCTCGGCGCACAAGCCTATTCCTCAGGGACACGCTCGCCTCCCACCAGCCCCCAGGCCCACGCCCCCCAGGTACCTCTCTCAGATGGAATCCTCTTCGCAGGCGCCCTGGTCGTCCGTGTCCGGCGAGCAGGAAGAACGGGAGCTGAAGGACGGCCTCCTCAGGCTAGCGGCCGTGGCTGTGCACGGCCCGGGCTGCTGTGCCCAGCGGGGACGCGGAGCGCCGTCCACGGACGCCGGGGGAACGGACGAGCCCGGCCCGGGAGAGAGCAGCACAGCGCGGCCGGACTCCGCCGGGCTCGGCTCTGGGCAGGCAGGCGCGGCTCGCCGACGCCTCCCACGCCTCCCAGGACGGCGGCCCAGCAGCCGCGCGCTCCTCTCCTCTCCTCGCGCGCGCGCGCGCCGCCGCCCAGACGCTGCCCGGCCGTTGCCCCGCCCCCCCCCCCTCCGGCGGTGGACTGCGGACAGCGACGGGGACACCCTCCTGGGAGAACTCCTGCGGCCCCGCCCACACGCTTGGGACCTTCGCGGAGCGGGAAGGTGCGCTGACAGGGACGCAGGGTCCCCGCTACGCTCGCTCTCGGGGAACTGCAGCCTCCTCCCTCGGCTTTCACTTGAATGTCACACCCGAAACCATGCAACGTCTACAAGCAAACATAGGCAGTGTGCTCTTTGACATCAGTCTTAGCAGCCTATTTTCAAGTACCACGTCTGACTGGGCAAGGGAAACAAAATACAAAATGAACAAACGGGACTACATCAAAGTCAAAAAACATCCTCTGCACCGCAAAGGAAACCATCCACAAAACCAAAACACAACCTAACAACTGGGAGAAGATTCTTGCAAACCGTATATCGGATAAGGGGTTAATATCCAAAACACAGAAAGAACTCATACATCTCAACAGCAAAAAACATCAACAACCCAATTGAAAAGGCGGGCAAAAGATCTGAGCAGTGATTTCTCCAAAGAAGGTATACGGATGGCCAACAGGCATATGGAAAGGGACTCAACATCCTTAGCGATCAGAGAAATGCAAATCACAACTACAAGGAGATGTCCCCTTACTCTGGTCAGAATGGCTCTAATTAACAAGACAAGAGACAAGTGTCGGAGAGGATGTGCAGAGAAGGGAACTCTCCTGCACTGCTGGTGGGAGGGCAGACTGGTGCAGCCACTACGGAAAGCAGGATGGAGTATCCTCAGAAAACTAAGAACACATCTACCATATGTATGATCCAGCTAGGCCACTGCTGGCTATTCATCCCAAGAACTTGAAAACACCAATGCAGAGGGACACATGCACCCCTAGGCTCACTGCAGCATTATTCACAACAGCCAAAACTTGGAAGCAACCTAGGTGCCCATCAAGGGAAGAATGGATAAAGAAGATGTGGTATGTATACACAATGGAATGCCACTCGGCCCTAAGAAATGATGAGATCCGCCCATTTGTGACAACGTCGATGGACCTTGAGGGTATTATGCGAAGTGAAATAAATCAGAGGGACAAAGTCAAACACCGTGTGATCTCACTCATAAGGAGAAGATAAAAACAACGACAAACGCACACAGAGCAAAGGAGATTGCATTGGTGGTTACCATAGGGGGAGGGGGGAGGGGAGAGAGCCAAAGGGGTGATGAGGCTCACATGTGAGGTGACGGACTATCATTAGTTTTCGGGTGGTGAACACGATGTAATCTACACAGAATTCAAAATATATTACAACGTACATCTGAAAGCTATATCATCTTAGGATCCACTGTTACTGCAATAAAATAAAATAAAATAAAATAAAATAAAATAAAATAAAAAAGTGTAGGAGCCTCAAGAGGCTAACAGGCTTTTGAAAAGTTATTCCAGGGATTTTTATGGCTTAGCTCAGGGCGGCAGACACCAGCCTGAGACACAGCTGTGGCACAGCTACTAACTTCAACTAAACTGTATTCCGACTGGAGGGAAATCAAAACTACTGCAATCATAATTGATTGAAGGCTTCACTTTGTGCCAGATCCTGTGCCGACTGCTTTGCACCAACTGTCTCATTTAATCCTCACATCCAAAAGGCAGGTTACCGTTATTCTCCCCATTGTCAAGGTGAGGAGGCGGAAGCAGAAAGATGGCAATCTGCCTGGAATTCACAGAAGGATTCTCTAGGTAATGACATGACTTTTGGACAAGATTTCAAGGTTTAACACATTACAGTGCAGATGCAGATCCCAGTATCACAGAACGTGAAAAACACTGAGTCCTGCCAAATGTCTTAAAACACTAATTATGGATCCTCACAATCTCTTGGCCTGTTTTCTCAGATGAGGGAAAACCCAGCGTGAAAAACCGTTGATGAGATGTCTGCAGAGGAGGACTACGTCTGGTCTTTAAAGCCGGGACCTATCCCAGTAGATTCTGAGTCAGTGGGTCCAGAGTAGGCCTTGAGCGTCTCTGTTCTTTTCCAAAGCCCCACAGGCTACACTTCCGTGCCCTTGGAGTTGGGAAGTACAGTCATGCCCTACATCGGGACGTTTCAGTCAACAACGGGGGTCCCATCAGATTAGTCCCATATGGCCTAGGTGTGTAGGAGGCTCTGCCATCCAGGTTTAGGAACTCCGTGGTGTTTGCACAGTCTCGAGATTGCCTGACCATGACACACTCCTCAGAACTCATCCCCACTGTTAAGCAAAGCATGACTATACCGCCTTGGATTCTCCACGGTCCCAGACCTGAACTGTTTAGATGACTGCACACGCAGAGGGCACCGTGTCTGAGGCAGAGAGCAGCTGGAATCACAAAAGCTCTCGACAGAGAGTCAAGGAAAGGCGTGCTCTGCTTACACGACTCTCTACTTTTCTCTGGGTCTGAACCATTTCCTAGCTAATCTGCTTTTTTTAACCGAGCAGCTTTGCCAAAAAAAAAACACAAAGTTACCAACAAACACTAAACAAACCAATATAAACAATACATGTTAAATAAGCCTAACCCTACTATGCTACTGAAAAGGCTTTTATTTCCCTGGGATAATTTGGACAGCATTAGATTGTTTTACCAAGAGCAGCCAAGTCGAGGCAGATTATTTCTAATTCCACAGTGCTGCAGATGCGGTCAGTAGCAACTGCAAGCCGGAAAGGAAACAAAACAAAACAAAGTTGGGTGTAATCCATTCAAGTTCACACGTTTCACCAGGGACAGCCTCCAAGCCTTGAATAGTTAGGTATGCATTTAGCCATTTCTTTAATCAACCACTACTAACGCCTGCTAAAGGCCAGACACTGCTCTAAGTACTTTACGGATATGAAATATCCTCTCACCTTTACACTCACCTATGGAGTGTGTATGATAATCATCCCCGTTTTACAGATCAGGAAACTGACACACAGAATGGTACAGTAACTTGCCCGAGTTCACACAGCCCGTAGGTGGCAGAGCCAGGACCCATGTGGCAGAGTCTGGCTCCAGAGTCCACGTTCTGAATCACCACGCTTAGTCCCCAAAAACCTAGAGAAAGCGCCAGCCTCAATCGAAAAGTTTTCTTTTCCCCACCCTACAGTCCCTACGCGGCGGCCCCAGTCTCCAGGGCATGCTTTCAGCTCCTCTGACAGGCCCTACTCCTCCCTTGCCCTGTCCCAACACTCTCCCGCACAGGTCCTCCTTTTCTTTTAGGCATCTGCTCTCAGCTTCAACATCACTGCCTAAGTCACCAAGTCTAACAGGAAATGCCGTCTTTCTCAACACTCAACACAAAATTGCTTTTACGTATCTCCTAGGTAATTGGTGGCTGCCTGTCTGTCCTTTCCAACCAGGCTGTGAGGGCCAGTACGTCAAACAGCCTGTCAGTCTTGCTCACCAAGTGTCCAGACCACTGAACACGCACCGACCAGAGGAAAGGAAGGACTTGTCCCAAAGTCAACTCTCCAGACTTTCTGTGCAAGGAGGGAACGAACGGAGCACCCTCCAGCCTCACGCTTTCTCTTCCATGCTTTCAAGTGTGGGGCACATACCTCTGCTCACAACGCTCCCCGGACAGCCCCCACTGCACCCCTAACAGGTAGACTTCTGCACAGTCAAGGGCTTTGGAAAGCACTGGCTCTGCACACAAATCTTACGTGGCCCTCGACAGGCCACTGCCCCTGAACCGGCCTGAGCTTCAGGCCCACAACAGGCTTCGTGAAAACCCCAACGGAACGTAGCCTCGAAAAGAGGGAGACCCGCACTCCTCAGAACGCCTCGAGACCAGTGTCCTTATCGACTTCGCGTCTGTCCTTCCAAGAAGCCAAGACCACGGCTGGCGCTTCAGCGCCCGACTCCCGGGCACCGCATGCCCAGGCTGGCCCCTGGGCAGGTGCCCGGCACACACCGCCCGTTCCACGAACGCCTCAAGCGCACGAAGAGACCCCCTCGCTCCCCGCGCCGCACAGCTGTCCCGCGACCTGACGGGCACCTCTCGGCGCACAAGCCTATTCCTCAGGGACACGCTCGCCTCCCACCAGCCCCCAGGCCCACGCCCCCCAGGTACCTCTCTCAGATGGAATCCTCTTCGCAGGCGCCCTGGTCGTCCGTGTCCGGCGAGCAGGAAGAGCGGGAGCTGAAGGACGGCCTCCTCAGGCTAGCGGCCGTGGCTGTGCACGGCCCGGGCTGCTGTGCCCAGCGGGGACGCGGAGCGCCGTCCACGGACGCCGGGGGAACGGACGAGCCCGGCCCGGGAGAGAGCAGCACAGCGCGGCCGGACTCCGCCGGGCTCGGCTCTGGGCAGGCAGGCGCGGCTCGCCGACGCCTCCCACGCCTCCCAGGACGGCGGCCCAGCAGCCGCGCGCTCCTCTCCTCTCCTCGCGCGCGCGCGCGCGCGCCGCCGCCCAGACGCTGCCCGGCCGTTGCCCCGCCCCCCCCCCTCCGGCGGTGGACTGCGGACAGCGACGGGGACACCCTCCTGGGAGAACTCCTGCGGCCCCGCCCACACGCTTGGGACCTTCGCGGAGCGGGAAGGTGCGCTGACAGGGACGCAGGGTCCCCGCTACGCTCGCTCTCGGGGAACTGCAGCCTCCTCCCTCGGCTTTCACTTGAATGTCACACCCGAAACCATGCAACGTCTACAAGCAAACATAGGCAGTGTGCTCTTTGACATCAGTCTTAGCAGCCTATTTTCAAGTACCACGTCTGACTGGGCAAGGGAAACAAAATACAAAATGAACAAACGGGACTACATCAAAGTCAAAAAACATCCTCTGCACCGCAAAGGAAACCATCCACAAAACCAAAACACAACCTAACAACTGGGAGAAGATTCTTGCAAACCGTATATCGGATAAGGGGTTAATATCCAAAACACAGAAAGAACTCATACATCTCAACAGCAAAAAACATCAACAACCCAATTGAAAAGGCGGGCAAAAGATCTGAGCAGTGATTTCTCCAAAGAAGGTATACGGATGGCCAACAGGCATATGGAAAGGGACTCAACATCCTTAGCGATCAGAGAAATGCAAATCACAACTACAAGGAGATGTCCCCTTACTCTGGTCAGAATGGCTCTAATTAACAAGACAAGAGACAAGTGTCGGAGAGGATGTGCAGAGAAGGGAACTCTCCTGCACTGCTGGTGGGAGGGCAGACTGGTGCAGCCACTACGGAAAGCAGGATGGAGTATCCTCAGAAAACTAAGAACACATCTACCATATGTATGATCCAGCTAGCCCACTGCTGGCTATTCATCCAAAGAACTTGAAAACACCAATGCAGAGGGACACATGCACCCCTAGGCTCACTGCAGCATTATTCACAACAGCCAAAACTTGGAAGCAACCTAGGTGCCCATCAAGGGAAGAATGGATAAAGAAGATGTGGTATGTATACACAATGGAATGCCACTCGGCCCTAAGAAATGATGAGATCCGCCCATTTGTGACAACGTCGATGGACCTTGAGGGTATTATGCGAAGTGAAATAAATCAGAGGGACAAAGTCAAACACCGTGTGATCTCACTCATAAGGAGAAGATAAAAACAACGACAAACGCACACAGAGCAAAGGAGATTGCATTGGTGGTTACCATAGGGGGAGGGGGGAGGGGAGAGAGCCAAAGGGGTGATGAGGCTCACATGTGAGGTGACGGACTATCATTAGTTTTCGGGTGGTGAACACGATGTAATCTACACAGAATTCAAAATATATTACAACGTACATCTGAAAGCTATATCATCTTAGGATCCACTGTTACTGCAATAAAATAAAATAAAATAAAATAAAATAAAATAAAATAAAATAAAAAAGTGTAGGAGCCTCAAGAGGCTAACAGGCTTTTGAAAAGTTATTCCAGGGATTTTTATGGCTTAGCTCAGGGCGGCAGACACCAGCCTGAGACACAGCTGTGGCACAGCTACTAACTTCAACTAAACTGTATTCCGACTGGAGGGAAATCAAAACTACTGCAATCATAATTTCTTGAAGGCTTCACTTTGTGCCAGATCCTGTGCCGACTGCTTTGCACCAACTGTCTCATTTAATCCTCACATCCAAAAGGCAGGTTACCGTTATTCTCCCCATTGTCAAGGTGAGGAGGCGGAAGCAGAAAGATGGCAATCTGCCTGGAATTCACAGAAGGATTCTCTAGGTAATGACATGACTTTTGGACAAGATTTCAAGGTTTAACACATTACAGTGCAGATGCAGATCCCAGTATCACAGAACGTGAAAAACACTGAGTCCTGCCAAATGTCTTAAAACACTAATTATGGATCCTCACAATCTCTTGGCCTGTTTTCTCAGATGAGGGAAAACCCAGCGTGAAAAACCGTTGATGAGATGTCTGCAGAGGAGGACTACGTCTGGTCTTTAAAGCCGGGACCTATCCCAGTAGATTCTGAGTCAGTGGGTCCAGAGTAGGCCTTGAGCGTCTCTGTTCTTTTCCAAAGCCCCACAGGCTACACTTCCGTGCCCTTGGAGTTGGGAAGTACAGTCATGCCCTACATCGGGACGTTTCAGTCAACAACGGGGGTCCCATCAGATTAGTCCCATATGGCCTAGGTGTGTAGGAGGCTCTGCCATCCAGGTTTAGGAACTCCGTGGTGTTTGCACAGTCTCGAGATTGCCTGACCATGACACACTCCTCAGAACTCATCCCCACTGTTAAGCAAAGCATGACTATACCGCCTTGGATTCTCCACGGTCCCAGACCTGAACTGTTTAGATGACTGCACACGCAGAGGGCACCGTGTCTGAGGCAGAGAGCAGCTGGAATCACAAAAGCTCTCGACAGAGAGTCAAGGAAAGGCGTGCTCTGCTTACACGACTCTCTACTTTTCTCTGGGTCTGAACCATTTCCTAGCTAATCTGCTTTTTTTAACCGAGCAGCTTTGCCAAAAAAAAAACACAAAGTTACCAACAAACACTAAACAAACCAATATAAACAATACATGTTAAATAAGCCTAACCCTACTATGCTACTGAAAAGGCTTTTATTTCCCTGGGATAATTTGGACAGCATTAGATTGTTTTACCAAGAGCAGCCAAGTCGAGGCAGATTATTTCTAATTCCACAGTGCTGCAGATGCGGTCAGTAGCAACTGCAAGCCGGAAAGGAAACAAAACAAAACAAAGTTGGGTGTAATCCATTCAAGTTCACACGTTTCACCAGGGACAGCCTCCAAGCCTTGAATAGTTAGGTATGCATTTAGCCATTTCTTTAATCAACCACTACTAACGCCTGCTAAAGGCCAGACACTGCTCTAAGTACTTTACGGATATGAAATATCCTCTCACCTTTACACTCACCTATGGAGTGTGTATGATAATCATCCCCGTTTTACAGATCAGGAAACTGACACACAGAATGGTACAGTAACTTGCCCGAGTTCACACAGCCCGTAGGTGGCAGAGCCAGGACCCATGTGGCAGAGTCTGGCTCCAGAGTCCACGTTCTGAATCACCACGCTTAGTCCCCAAAAACCTAGAGAAAGCGCCAGCCTCAATTGAAAAGTTTTCTTTTCCCCACCCTACAGTCCCTACGCGGCGGCCCCAGTCTCCAGGGCATGCTTTCAGCTCCTCTGACAGGCCCTACTCCTCCCTTGCCCTGTCCCAACACTCTCCCGCCCAGGTCCTCCTTTTCTTTTAGGCATCTGCTCTCAGCTTCAACATCACTGCCTAAGTCACCAAGTCTAACAGGAAATGCCGTCTTTCTCAACACTCAACACAAAATTGCTTTTACGTATCTCCTAGGTAATTGGTGGCTGCCTGTCTGTCCTTTCCAACCAGGCTGTGAGGGCCAGTACGTCAAACAGCCTGTCAGTCTTGCTCACCAAGTGTCCAGACCACTGAACACGCACCGACCAGAGGAAAGGAAGGACTTGTCCCAAAGTCAACTCTCCAGACTTTCTGTGCAAGGAGGGAACGAACGGAGCACCCTCCAGCCTCACGCTTTCTCTTCCATGCTTTCAAGTGTGGGGCACATACCTCTGCTCACAACGCTCCCCGGACAGCCCCCACTGCACCCCTAACAGGTAGACTTCTGCACAGTCAAGGGCTTTGGAAAGCACTGGCTCTGCACACAAATCTTACGTGGCCCTCGACAGGCCACTGCCCCTGAACCGGCCTGAGCTTCAGGCCCACAACAGGCTTCGTGAAAACCCCAACGGAACGTAGCCTCGAAAAGAGGGAGACCCGCACTCCTCAGAACGCCTCGAGACCAGTGTCCTTATCGACTTCGCGTCTGTCCTTCCAAGAAGCCAAGACCACGGCTGGCGCTTCAGCGCCCGACTCCCGGGCACCGCATGCCCAGGCTGGCCCCTGGGCAGGTGCCCGGCACACACCGCCCGTTCCACGAACGCCTCAAGCGCACGAAGAGACCCCCTCGCTCCCCGCGCCGCACAGCTGTCCCGCGACCTGACGGGCACCTCTCGGCGCACAAGCCTATTCCTCAGGGACACGCTCGCCTCCCACCAGCCCCCAGGCCCACGCCCCCCAGGTACCTCTCTCAGATGGAATCCTCTTCGCAGGCGCCCTGGTCGTCCGTGTCCGGCGAGCAGGAAGAGCGGGAGCTGAAGGACGGCCTCCTCAGGCTAGCGGCCGTGGCTGTGCACGGCCCGGGCTGCTGTGCCCAGCGGGGACGCGGAGCGCCGTCCACGGACGCCGGGGGAACGGACGAGCCCGGCCCGGGAGAGAGCAGCACAGCGCGGCCGGACTCCGCCGGGCTCGGCTCTGGGCAGGCAGGCGCGGCTCGCCGACGCCTCCCACGCCTCCCAGGACGGCGGCCCAGCAGCCGCGCGCTCCTCTCCTCTCCTCGCGCGCGCGCGCGCGCGCCGCCGCCCAGACGCTGCCCGGCCGTTGCCCCGCCCCCCCCCCTCCGGCGGTGGACTGCGGACAGCGACGGGGACACCCTCCTGGGAGAACTCCTGCGGCCCCGCCCACACGCTTGGGACCTTCGCGGAGCGGGAAGGTGCGCTGACAGGGACGCAGGGTCCCCGCTACGCTCGCTCTCGGGGAACTGCAGCCTCCTCCCTCGGCTTTCACTTGAATGTCACACCCGAAACCATGCAACGTCTACAAGCAAACATAGGCAGTGTGCTCTTTGACATCAGTCTTAGCAGCCTATTTTCAAGTACCACGTCTGACTGGGCAAGGGAAACAAAATACAAAATGAACAAACGGGACTACATCAAAGTCAAAAAACATCCTCTGCACCGCAAAGGAAACCATCCACAAAACCAAAACACAACCTAACAACTGGGAGAAGATTCTTGCAAACCGTATATCGGATAAGGGGTTAATATCCAAAACACAGAAAGAACTCATACATCTCAACAGCAAAAAACATCAACAACCCAATTGAAAAGGCGGGCAAAAGATCTGAGCAGTGATTTCTCCAAAGAAGGTATACGGATGGCCAACAGGCATATGGAAAGGGACTCAACATCCTTAGCGATCAGAGAAATGCAAATCACAACTACAAGGAGATGTCCCCTTACTCTGGTCAGAATGGCTCTAATTAACAAGACAAGAGACAAGTGTCGGAGAGGATGTGCAGAGAAGGGAACTCTCCTGCACTGCTGGTGGGAGGGCAGACTGGTGCAGCCACTACGGAAAGCAGGATGGAGTATCCTCAGAAAACTAAGAACACATCTACCATATGTATGATCCAGCTAGCCCACTGCTGGCTATTCATCCCAAGAACTTGAAAACACCAATGCAGAGGGACACATGCACCCCTAGGCTCACTGCAGCATTATTCACAACAGCCAAAACTTGGAAGCAACCTAGGTGCCCATCAAGGGAAGAATGGATAAAGAAGATGTGGTATGTATACACAATGGAATGCCACTCGGCCCTAAGAAATGATGAGATCCGCCCATTTGTGACAACGTCGATGGACCTTGAGGGTATTATGCGAAGTGAAATAAATCAGAGGGACAAAGTCAAACACCGTGTGATCTCACTCATAAGGAGAAGATAAAAACAACGACAAACGCACACAGAGCAAAGGAGATTGCATTGGTGGTTACCATAGGGGGAGGGGGGAGGGGAGAGAGCCAAAGGGGTGATGAGGCTCACATGTGAGGTGACGGACTATCATTAGTTTTCGGGTGGTGAACACGATGTAATCTACACAGAATTCAAAATATATTACAACGTACATCTGAAAGCTATATCATCTTAGGATCCACTGTTACTGCAATAAAATAAAATAAAATAAAATAAAATAAAATAAAATAAAAAAGTGTAGGAGCCTCAAGAGGCTAACAGGCTTTTGAAAAGTTATTCCAGGGATTTTTATGGCTTAGCTCAGGGCGGCAGACACCAGCCTGAGACACAGCTGTGGCACAGCTACTAACTTCAACTAAACTGTATTCCGACTGGAGGGAAATCAAAACTACTGCAATCATAATTGATTGAAGGCTTCACTTTGTGCCAGATCCTGTGCCGACTGCTTTGCACCAACTGTCTCATTTAATCCTCACATCCAAAAGGCAGGTTACCGTTATTCTCCCCATTGTCAAGGTGAGGAGGCGGAAGCAGAAAGATGGCAATCTGCCTGGAATTCACAGAAGGATTCTCTAGGTAATGACATGACTTTTGGACAAGATTTCAAGGTTTAACACATTACAGTGCAGATGCAGATCCCAGTATCACAGAACGTGAAAAACACTGAGTCCTGCCAAATGTCTTAAAACACTAATTATGGATCCTCACAATCTCTTGGCCTGTTTTCTCAGATGAGGGAAAACCCAGCGTGAAAAACCGTTGATGAGATGTCTGCAGAGGAGGACTACGTCTGGTCTTTAAAGCCGGGACCTATCCCAGTAGATTCTGAGTCAGTGGGTCCAGAGTAGGCCTTGAGCGTCTCTGTTCTTTTCCAAAGCCCCACAGGCTACACTTCCGTGCCCTTGGAGTTGGGAAGTACAGTCATGCCCTACATCGGGACGTTTCAGTCAACAACGGGGGTCCCATCAGATTAGTCCCATATGGCCTAGGTGTGTAGGAGGCTCTGCCATCCAGGTTTAGGAACTCCGTGGTGTTTGCACACTCTCGAGATTGCCTGACCATGACACACTCCTCAGAACTCATCCCCACTGTTAAGCAAAGCATGACTATACCGCCTTGGATTCTCCACGGTCCCAGACCTGAACTGTTTAGATGACTGCACACGCAGAGGGCACCGTGTCTGAGGCAGAGAGCAGCTGGAATCACAAAAGCTCTCGACAGAGAGTCAAGGAAAGGCGTGCTCTGCTTACACGACTCTCTACTTTTCTCTGGGTCTGAACCATTTCCTAGCTAATCTGCTTTTTTTAACCGAGCAGCTTTGCCAAAAAAAAAACACAAAGTTACCAACAAACACTAAACAAACCAATATAAACAATACATGTTAAATAAGCCTAACCCTACTATGCTACTGAAAAGGCTTTTATTTCCCTGGGATAATTTGGACAGCATTAGATTGTTTTACCAAGAGCAGCCAAGTCGAGGCAGATTATTTCTAATTCCACAGTGCTGCAGATGCGGTCAGTAGCAACTGCAAGCCGGAAAGGAAACAAAACAAAACAAAGTTGGGTGTAATCCATTCAAGTTCACACGTTTCACCAGGGACAGCCTCCAAGCCTTGAATAGTTAGGTATGCATTTAGCCATTTCTTTAGTCAACCACTACTAACGCCTGCTAAAGGCCAGACACTGCTCTAAGTACTTTACGGATATGAAATATCCTCTCACCTTTACACTCACCTATGGAGTGTGTATGATAATCATCCCCGTTTTACAGATCAGGAAACTGACACACAGAATGGTACAGTAACTTGCCCGAGTTCACACAGCCCGTAGGTGGCAGAGCCAGGACCCATGTGGCAGAGTCTGGCTCCAGAGTCCACGTTCTGAATCACCACGCTTAGTCCCCAAAAACCTAGAGAAAGCGCCAGCCTCAATCGAAAAGTTTTCTTTTCCCCACCCTACAGTCCCTACGCGGCGGCCCCAGTCTCCAGGGCATGCTTTCAGCTCCTCTGACAGGCCCTACTCCTCCCTTGCCCTGTCCCAACACTCTCCCGCACAGGTCCTCCTTTTCTTTTAGGCATCTGCTCTCAGCTTCAACATCACTGCCTAAGTCACCAAGTCTAACAGGAAATGCCGTCTTTCTCAACACTCAACACAAAATTGCTTTTACGTATCTCCTAGGTAATTGGTGGCTGCCTGTCTGTCCTTTCCAACCAGGCTGTGAGGGCCAGTACGTCAAACAGCCTGTCAGTCTTGCTCACCAAGTGTCCAGACCACTGAACACGCACCGACCAGAGGAAAGGAAGGACTTGTCCCAAAGTCAACTCTCCAGACTTTCTGTGCAAGGAGGGAACGAACGGAGCACCCTCCAGCCTCACGCTTTCTCTTCCATGCTTTCAAGTGTGGGGCACATACCTCTGCTCACAACGCTCCCCGGACAGCCCCCACTGCACCCCTAACAGGTAGACTTCTGCACAGTCAAGGGCTTTGGAAAGCACTGGCTCTGCACACAAATCTTACGTGGCCCTCGACAGGCCACTGCCCCTGAACCGGCCTGAGCTTCAGGCCCACAACAGGCTTCGTGAAAACCCCAACGGAACGTAGCCTCGAAAAGAGGGAGACCCGCACTCCTCAGAACGCCTCGAGACCAGTGTCCTTATCGACTTCGCGTCTGTCCTTCCAAGAAGCCAAGACCACGGCTGGCGCTTCAGCGCCCGACTCCCGGGCACCGCATGCCCAGGCTGGCCCCTGGGCAGGTGCCCGGCACACACCGCCCGTTCCACGAACGCCTCAAGCGCACGAAGAGACCCCCTCGCTCCCCGCGCCGCACAGCTGTCCCGCGACCTGACGGGCACCTCTCGGCGCACAAGCCTATTCCTCAGGGACGCGCTCGCCTCCCACCAGCCCCCAGGCCCACGCCCCCCAGGTACCTCTCTCAGATGGAATCCTCTTCGCAGGCGCCCTGGTCGTCCGTGTCCGGCGAGCAGGAAGAGCGGGAGCTGAAGGACGGCCTCCTCAGGCTAGCGGCCGTGGCTGTGCACGGCCCGGGCTGCTGTGCCCAGCGGGGACGCGGAGCGCCGTCCACGGACGCCGGGGGAACGGACGAGCCCGGCCCGGGAGAGAGCAGCACAGCGCGGCCGGACTCCGCCGGGCTCGGCTCTGGGCAGGCAGGCGCGGCTCGCCGACGCCTCCCACGCCTCCCAGGACGGCGGCCCAGCAGCCGCGCGCTCCTCTCCTCTCCTCGCGCGCGCGCGCGCGCCGCCGCCCAGACGCTGCCCGGCCGTTGCCCCGCCCCCCCCCCCTCCGGCGGTGGACTGCGGACAGCGACGGGGACACCCTCCTGGGAGAACTCCTGCGGCCCCGCCCACACGCTTGGGACCTTCGCGGAGCGGGAAGGTGCGCTGACAGGGACGCAGGGTCCCCGCTACGCTCGCTCTCGGGGAACTGCAGCCTCCTCCCTCGGCTTTCACTTGAATGTCACACCCGAAACCATGCAACGTCTACAAGCAAACATAGGCAGTGTGCTCTTTGACATCAGTCTTAGCAGCCTATTTTCAAGTACCACGTCTGACTGGGCAAGGGAAACAAAATACAAAATGAACAAACGGGACTACATCAAAGTCAAAAAACATCCTCTGCACCGCAAAGGAAACCATCCACAAAACCAAAACACAACCTAACAACTGGGAGAAGATTCTTGCAAACCGTATATCGGATAAGGGGTTAATATCCAAAACACAGAAAGAACTCATACATCTCAACAGCAAAAAACATCAACAACCCAATTGAAAAGGCGGGCAAAAGATCTGAGCAGTGATTTCTCCAAAGAAGGTATACGGATGGCCAACAGGCATATGGAAAGGGACTCAACATCCTTAGCGATCAGAGAAATGCAAATCACAACTACAAGGAGATGTCCCCTTACTCTGGTCAGAATGGCTCTAATTAACAAGACAAGAGACAAGTGTCGGAGAGGATGTGCAGAGAAGGGAACTCTCCTGCACTGCTGGTGGGAGGGCAGACTGGTGCAGCCACTACGGAAAGCAGGATGGAGTATCCTCAGAAAACTAAGAACACATCTACCATATGTATGATCCAGCTAGGCCACTGCTGGCTATTCATCCCAAGAACTTGAAAACACCAATGCAGAGGGACACATGCACCCCTAGGCTCACTGCAGCATTATTCACAACAGCCAAAACTTGGAAGCAACCTAGGTGCCCATCAAGGGAAGAATGGATAAAGAAGATGTGGTATGTATACACAATGGAATGCCACTCGGCCCTAAGAAATGATGAGATCCGCCCATTTGTGACAACGTCGATGGACCTTGAGGGTATTATGCGAAGTGAAATAAATCAGAGGGACAAAGTCAAACACCGTGTGATCTCACTCATAAGGAGAAGATAAAAACAACGACAAACGCACACAGAGCAAAGGAGATTGCATTGGTGGTTACCATAGGGGGAGGGGGGAGGGGAGAGAGCCAAAGGGGTGATGAGGCTCACATGTGAGGTGACGGACTATCATTAGTTTTCGGGTGGTGAACACGATGTAATCTACACAGAATTCAAAATATATTACAACGTACATCTGAAAGCTATATCATCTTAGGATCCACTGTTACTGCAATAAAATAAAATAAAATAAAATAAAATAAAATAAAATAAAAAAGTGTAGGAGCCTCAAGAGGCTAACAGGCTTTTGAAAAGTTATTCCAGGGATTTTTATGGCTTAGCTCAGGGCGGCAGACACCAGCCTGAGACACAGCTGTGGCACAGCTACTAACTTCAACTAAACTGTATTCCGACTGGAGGGAAATCAAAACTACTGCAATCATAATTTCTTGAAGGCTTCACTTTGTGCCAGATCCTGTGCCGACTGCTTTGCACCAACTGTCTCATTTAATCCTCACATCCAAAAGGCAGGTTACCGTTATTCTCCCCATTGTCAAGGTGAGGAGGCGGAAGCAGAAAGATGGCAATCTGCCTGGAATTCACAGAAGGATTCTCTAGGTAATGACATGACTTTTGGACAAGATTTCAAGGTTTAACACATTACAGTGCAGATGCAGATCCCAGTATCACAGAACGTGAAAAACACTGAGTCCTGCCAAATGTCTTAAAACACTAATTATGGATCCTCACAATCTCTTGGCCTGTTTTCTCAGATGAGGGAAAACCCAGCGTGAAAAACCGTTGATGAGATGTCTGCAGAGGAGGACTACGTCTGGTCTTTAAAGCCGGGACCTATCCCAGTAGATTCTGAGTCAGTGGGTCCAGAGTGGGCCTTGAGCGTCTCTGTTCTTTTCCAAAGCCCCACAGGCTACACTTCCGTGCCCTTGGAGTTGGGAAGTACAGTCATGCCCTACATCGGGACGTTTCAGTCAACAACGGGGGTCCCATCAGATTAGTCCCATATGGCCTAGGTGTGTAGGAGGCTCTGCCATCCAGGTTTAGGAACTCCGTGGTGTTTGCACAGTCTCGAGATTGCCTGACCATGACACACTCCTCAGAACTCATCCCCACTGTTAAGCAAAGCATGACTATACCGCCTTGGATTCTCCACGGTCCCAGACCTGAACTGTTTAGATGACTGCACACGCAGAGGGCACCGTGTCTGAGGCAGAGAGCAGCTGGAATCACAAAAGCTCTCGACAGAGAGTCAAGGAAAGGCGTGCTCTGCTTACACGACTCTCTACTTTTCTCTGGGTCTGAACCATTTCCTAGCTAATCTGCTTTTTTTAACCGAGCAGCTTTGCCAAAAAAAAAACACAAAGTTACCAACAAACACTAAACAAACCAATATAAACAATACATGTTAAATAAGCCTAACCCTACTATGCTACTGAAAAGGCTTTTATTTCCCTGGGATAATTTGGACAGCATTAGATTGTTTTACCAAGAGCAGCCAAGTCGAGGCAGATTATTTCTAATTCCACAGTGCTGCAGATGCGGTCAGTAGCAACTGCAAGCCGGAAAGGAAACAAAACAAAACAAAGTTGGGTGTAATCCATTCAAGTTCACACGTTTCACCAGGGACAGCCTCCAAGCCTTGAATAGTTAGGTATGCATTTAGCCATTTCTTTAATCAACCACTACTAACGCCTGCTAAAGGCCAGACACTGCTCTAAGTACTTTACGGATATGAAATATCCTCTCACCTTTACACTCACCTATGGAGTGTGTATGATAATCATCCCCGTTTTACAGATCAGGAAACTGACACACAGAATGGTACAGTAACTTGCCCGAGTTCACACAGCCCGTAGGTGGCAGAGCCAGGACCCATGTGGCAGAGTCTGGCTCCAGAGTCCACGTTCTGAATCACCACGCTTAGTCCCCAAAAACCTAGAGAAAGCGCCAGCCTCAATCGAAAAGTTTTCTTTTCCCCACCCTACAGTCCCTACGCGGCGGCCCCAGTCTCCAGGGCATGCTTTCAGCTCCTCTGACAGGCCCTACTCCTCCCTTGCCCTGTCCCAACACTCTCCCGCACAGGTCCTCCTTTTCTTTTAGGCATCTGCTCTCAGCTTCAACATCACTGCCTAAGTCACCAAGTCTAACAGGAAATGCCGTCTTTCTCAACACTCAACACAAAATTGCTTTTACGTATCTCCTAGGTAATTGGTGGCTGCCTGTCTGTCCTTTCCAACCAGGCTGTGAGGGCCAGTACGTCAAACAGCCTGTCAGTCTTGCTCACCAAGTGTCCAGACCACTGAACACGCACCGACCAGAGGAAAGGAAGGACTTGTCCCAAAGTCAACTCTCCAGACTTTCTGTGCAAGGAGGGAACGAACGGAGCACCCTCCAGCCTCACGCTTTCTCTTCCATGCTTTCAAGTGTGGGGCACATACCTCTGCTCACAACGCTCCCCGGACAGCCCCCACTGCACCCCTAACAGGTAGACTTCTGCACAGTCAAGGGCTTTGGAAAGCACTGGCTCTGCACACAAATCTTACGTGGCCCTCGACAGGCCACTGCCCCTGAACCGGCCTGAGCTTCAGGCCCACAACAGGCTTCGTGAAAACCCCAACGGAACGTAGCCTCGAAAAGAGGGAGACCCGCACTCCTCAGAACGCCTCGAGACCAGTGTCCTTATCGACTTCGCGTCTGTCCTTCCAAGAAGCCAAGACCACGGCTGGCGCTTCAGCGCCCGACTCCCGGGCACCGCATGCCCAGGCTGGCCCCTGGGCAGGTGCCCGGCACACACCGCCCGTTCCACGAACGCCTCAAGCGCACGAAGAGACCCCCTCGCTCCCCGCGCCGCACAGCTGTCCCGCGACCTGACGGGCACCTCTCGGCGCACAAGCCTATTCCTCAGGGACACGCTCGCCTCCCACCAGCCCCCAGGCCCACGCCCCCCAGGTACCTCTCTCAGATGGAATCCTCTTCGCAGGCGCCCTGGTCGTCCGTGTCCGGCGAGCAGGAAGAGCGGGAGCTGAAGGACGGCCTCCTCAGGCTAGCGGCCGTGGCTGTGCACGGCCCGGGCTGCTGTGCCCAGCGGGGACGCGGAGCGCCGTCCACGGACGCCGGGGGAACGGACGAGCCCGGCCCGGGAGAGAGCAGCACAGCGCGGCCGGACTCCGCCGGGCTCGGCTCTGGGCAGGCAGGCGCGGCTCGCCGACGCCTCCCACGCCTCCCAGGACGGCGGCCCAGCAGCCGCGCGCTCCTCTCCTCTCCTCGCGCGCGCGCGCGCGCGCCGCCGCCCAGACGCTGCCCGGCCGTTGCCCCGCCCCCCCCCCTCCGGCGGTGGACTGCGGACAGCGACGGGGACACCCTCCTGGGAGAACTCCTGCGGCCCCGCCCACACGCTTGGGACCTTCGCGGAGCGGGAAGGTGCGCTGACAGGGACGCAGGGTCCCCGCTACGCTCGCTCTCGGGGAACTGCAGCCTCCTCCCTCGGCTTTCACTTGAATGTCACACCCGAAACCATGCAACGTCTACAAGCAAACATAGGCAGTGTGCTCTTTGACATCAGTCTTAGCAGCCTATTTTCAAGTACCACGTCTGACTGGGCAAGGGAAACAAAATACAAAATGAACAAACGGGACTACATCAAAGTCAAAAAACATCCTCTGCACCGCAAAGGAAACCATCCACAAAACCAAAACACAACCTAACAACTGGGAGAAGATTCTTGCAAACCGTATATCGGATAAGGGGTTAATATCCAAAACACAGAAAGAACTCATACATCTCAACAGCAAAAAACATCAACAACCCAATTGAAAAGGCGGGCAAAAGATCTGAGCAGTGATTTCTCCAAAGAAGGTATACGGATGGCCAACAGGCATATGGAAAGGGACTCAACATCCTTAGCGATCAGAGAAATGCAAATCACAACTACAAGGAGATGTCCCCTTACTCTGGTCAGAATGGCTCTAATTAACAAGACAAGAGACAAGTGTCGGAGAGGATGTGCAGAGAAGGGAACTCTCCTGCACTGCTGGTGGGAGGGCAGACTGGTGCAGCCACTACGGAAAGCAGGATGGAGTATCCTCAGAAAACTAAGAACACATCTACCATATGTATGATCCAGCTAGCCCACTGCTGGCTATTCATCCCAAGAACTTGAAAACACCAATGCAGAGGGACACATGCACCCCTAGGCTCACTGCAGCATTATTCACAACAGCCAAAACTTGGAAGCAACCTAGGTGCCCATCAAGGGAAGAATGGATAAAGAAGATGTGGTATGTATACACAATGGAATGCCACTCGGCCCTAAGAAATGATGAGATCCGCCCATTTGTGACAACGTCGATGGACCTTGAGGGTATTATGCGAAGTGAAATAAATCAGAGGGACAAAGTCAAACACCGTGTGATCTCACTCATAAGGAGAAGATAAAAACAACGACAAACGCACACAGAGCAAAGGAGATTGCATTGGTGGTTACCATAGGGGGAGGGGGGAGGGGAGAGAGCCAAAGGGGTGATGAGGCTCACATGTGAGGTGACGGACTATCATTAGTTTTCGGGTGGTGAACACGATGTAATCTACACAGAATTCAAAATATATTACAACGTACATCTGAAAGCTATATCATCTTAGGATCCACTGTTACTGCAATAAAATAAAATAAAATAAAATAAAATAAAATAAAATAAAAAAGTGTAGGAGCCTCAAGAGGCTAACAGGCTTTTGAAAAGTTATTCCAGGGATTTTTATGGCTTAGCTCAGGGCGGCAGACACCAGCCTGAGACACAGCTGTGGCACAGCTACTAACTTCAACTAAACTGTATTCCGACTGGAGGGAAATCAAAACTACTGCAATCATAATTGATTGAAGGCTTCACTTTGTGCCAGATCCTGTGCCGACTGCTTTGCACCAACTGTCTCATTTAATCCTCACATCCAAAAGGCAGGTTACCGTTATTCTCCCCATTGTCAAGGTGAGGAGGCGGAAGCAGAAAGATGGCAATCTGCCTGGAATTCACAGAAGGATTCTCTAGGTAATGACATGACTTTTGGACAAGATTTCAAGGTTTAACACATTACAGTGCAGATGCAGATCCCAGTATCACAGAACGTGAAAAACACTGAGTCCTGCCAAATGTCTTAAAACACTAATTATGGATCCTCACAATCTCTTGGCCTGTTTTCTCAGATGAGGGAAAACCCAGCGTGAAAAACCGTTGATGAGATGTCTGCAGAGGAGGACTACGTCTGGTCTTTAAAGCCGGGACCTATCCCAGTAGATTCTGAGTCAGTGGGTCCAGAGTAGGCCTTGAGCGTCTCTGTTCTTTTCCAAAGCCCCACAGGCTACACTTCCGTGCCCTTGGAGTTGGGAAGTACAGTCATGCCCTACATCGGGACGTTTCAGTCAACAACGGGGGTCCCATCAGATTAGTCCCATATGGCCTAGGTGTGTAGGAGGCTCTGCCATCCAGGTTTAGGAACTCCGTGGTGTTTGCACAGTCTCGAGATTGCCTGACCATGACACACTCCTCAGAACTCATCCCCACTGTTAAGCAAAGCATGACTATACCGCCTTGGATTCTCCACGGTCCCAGACCTGAACTGTTTAGATGACTGCACACGCAGAGGGCACCGTGTCTGAGGCAGAGAGCAGCTGGAATCACAAAAGCTCTCGACAGAGAGTCAAGGAAAGGCGTGCTCTGCTTACACGACTCTCTACTTTTCTCTGGGTCTGAACCATTTCCTAGCTAATCTGCTTTTTTTAACCGAGCAGCTTTGCCAAAAAAAAAAAAAAAGAAAAAACACAAAGTTACCAACAAACACTAAACAAACCAATATAAACAATACATATTAAATAAGCCTAACCCTACTATGCTACTGAAAAGGCTTTTATTTCCCTGGGATAATTTGGACAGCATTAGATTGTTTTACCAAGAGCAGCCAAGTCCAGGGAGATTATTTCTAATTCCACAGTGCTGCAGATGCGGTCAGTAGCAACTGCAAGCCGGAAAGGAAACAAAACAAAACAAAGTTGGGTGTAATCCATTCAAGTTCACACGTTTCACCAGGGACAGCCTCCAAGCCTTGAATAGTTAGGTATGCATTTAGCCATTTCTTTAGTCAACCACTACTAACGCCTGCTAAAGGCCAGACACTGCTCTAAGTACTTTACGGATATGAAATATCCTCTCACCTTTACACTCACCTATGGAGTGTGTATGATAATCATCCCCGTTTTACAGATCAGGAAACTGACACACAGAATGGTACAGTAACTTGCCCGAGTTCACACAGCCCGTAGGTGGCAGAGCCAGGACCCATGTGACAGAGTCTGGCTCCAGAGTCCACGTTCTGAATCACCACGCTTAGTCGCCAAAAACCTAGAGAAAGCGCCAGCCTCAATCGAAAAGTTTTCTTTTCCCCACCCTACAGTCCCTACGCGGCGGCCCCAGTCTCCAGGGCATGCTTTCAGCTCCTCTGACAGGCCCTACTCCTCCCTTGCCCTGTCCCAACACTCTCCCGCCCAGGTCCTCCTTTTCTTTTAGGCATCTGCTCTCAGCTTCAACATCACTGCCTAAGTCACCAAGTCTAACAGGAAATGCCGTCTTTCTCAACACTCAACACAAAATTGCTTTTACGTATCTCCTAGGTAATTGGTGGCTGCCTGTCTGTCCTTTCCAACCAGGCTGTGAGGGCCAGTACGTCAAAGAGCCTGTCAGTCTTGCTCACCAAGTGTCCAGACCACTGAACACGCACCGACCAGAGGAAAGGAAGGACTTGTCCCAAAGTCAACTCTCCAGACTTTCTGTGCAAGGAGGGAACGAACGGAGCACCCTCCAGCCTCACGCTTTCTCTTCCATGCTTTCAAGTGTGGGGCACATACCTCTGCTCACAACGCTCCCCGGACAGCCCCCACTGCACCCCTAACAGGTAGACTTCTGCACAGTCAAGGGCTTTGGAAAGCACTGGCTCTGCACACAAATCTTACGTGGCCCTCGACAGGCCACTGCCCCTGAACCGGCCTGAGCTTCAGGCCCACAACAGGCTTCGTGAAAACCCCAACGGAACGTAGCCTCGAAAAGAGGGAGACCCGCACTCCTCAGAACGCCTCGAGACCAGTGTCCTTATCGACTTCGCGTCTGTCCTTCCAAGAAGCCAAGACCACGGCTGGCGCTTCAGCGCCCGACTCCCGGGCACCGCATGCCCAGGCTGGCCCCTGGGCAGGTGCCCGGCACACACCGCCCGTTCCACGAACGCCTCAAGCGCACGAAGAGACCCCCTCGCTCCCCGCGCCGCACAGCTGTCCCGCGACCTGACGGGCACCTCTCGGCGCACAAGCCTATTCCTCAGGGACACGCTCGCCTCCCACCAGCCCCCAGGCCCACGCCCCCCAGGTACCTCTCTCAGATGGAATCCTCTTCGCAGGCGCCCTGGTCGTCCGTGTCCGGCGAGCAGGAAGAACGGGAGCTGAAGGACGGCCTCCTCAGGCTAGCGGCCGTGGCTGTGCACGGCCCGGGCTGCTGTGCCCAGCGGGGACGCGGAGCGCCGTCCACGGACGCCGGGGGAACGGACGAGCCCGGCCCGGGAGAGAGCAGCACAGCGCGGCCGGACTCCGCCGGGCTCGGCTCTGGGCAGGCAGGCGCGGCTCGCCGACGCCTCCCACGCCTCCCAGGACGGCGGCCCAGCAGCCGCGCGCTCCTCTCCTCTCCTCGCGCGCGCGCGCGCCGCCGCCCAGACGCTGCCCGGCCGTTGCCCCGCCCCCCCCCCCCTCCGGCGGTGGACTGCGGACAGCGACGGGGACACCCTCCTGGGAGAACTCCTGCG
Source organism: Equus caballus (assembly GCF_041296265.1). Classification (NCBI taxonomy): domain Eukaryota; kingdom Metazoa; phylum Chordata; class Mammalia; order Perissodactyla; family Equidae; genus Equus; species Equus caballus. Next base: position 135,628 of record NW_027222176.1, read on the forward strand.
GCCCCGCCCACACGCTTGGGACCTTCGCGGAGCGGGAAGGTGCGCTGACAGGGACGCAGGGTCCCCGCTACGCTCGCTCTCGGGGAACTGCAGCCTCCTCCCTCGGCTTTCACTTGAATGTCACACCCGAAACCATGCAACGTCTACAAGCAAACATAGGCAGTGTGCTCTTTGACATCAGTCTTAGCAGCCTATTTTCAAGTACCACGTCTGACTGGGCAAGGGAAACAAAATACAAAATGAACAAACGGGACTACATCAAAGTCAAAAAACATCCTCTGCACCGCAAAGGAAACCATCCACAAAACCAAAACACAACCTAACAACTGGGAGAAGATTCTTGCAAACCGTATATCGGATAAGGGGTTAATATCCAAAACACAGAAAGAACTCATACATCTCAACAGCAAAAAACATCAACAACCCAATTGAAAAGGCGGGCAAAAGATCTGAGCAGTGATTTCTCCAAAGAAGGTATACGGATGGCCAACAGGCATATGGAAAGGGACTCAACATCCTTAGCGATCAGAGAAATGCAAATCACAACTACAAGGAGATGTCCCCTTACTCTGGTCAGAATGGCTCTAATTAACAAGACAAGAGACAAGTGTCGGAGAGGATGTGCAGAGAAGGGAACTCTCCTGCACTGCTGGTGGGAGGGCAGACTGGTGCAGCCACTACGGAAAGCAGGATGGAGTATCCTCAGAAAACTAAGAACACATCTACCATATGTATGATCCAGCTAGGCCACTGCTGGCTATTCATCCCAAGAACTTGAAAACACCAATGCAGAGGGACACATGCACCCCTAGGCTCACTGCAGCATTATTCACAACAGCCAAAACTTGGAAGCAACCTAGGTGCCCATCAAGGGAAGAATGGATAAAGAAGATGTGGTATGTATACACAATGGAATGCCACTCGGCCCTAAGAAATGATGAGATCCGCCCATTTGTGACAACGTCGATGGACCTTGAGGGTATTATGCGAAGTGAAATAAATCAGAGGGACAAAGTCAAACACCGTGTGATCTCACTCATAAGGAGAAGATAAAAACAACGACAAACGCACACAGAGCAAAGGAGATTGCATTGGTGGTTACCATAGGGGGAGGGGGGAGGGGAGAGAGCCAAAGGGGTGATGAGGCTCACATGTGAGGTGACGGACTATCATTAGTTTTCGGGTGGTGAACACGATGTAATCTACACAGAATTCAAAATATATTACAACGTACATCTGAAAGCTATATCATCTTAGGATCCACTGTTACTGCAATAAAATAAAATAAAATAAAATAAAATAAAATAAAATAAAAAAGTGTAGGAGCCTCAAGAGGCTAACAGGCTTTTGAAAAGTTATTCCAGGGATTTTTATGGCTTAGCTCAGGGCGGCAGACACCAGCCTGAGACACAGCTGTGGCACAGCTACTAACTTCAACTAAACTGTATTCCGACTGGAGGGAAATCAAAACTACTGCAATCATAATTGATTGAAGGCTTCACTTTGTGCCAGATCCTGTGCCGACTGCTTTGCACCAACTGTCTCATTTAATCCTCACATCCAAAAGGCAGGTTACCGTTATTCTCCCCATTGTCAAGGTGAGGAGGCGGAAGCAGAAAGATGGCAATCTGCCTGGAATTCACAGAAGGATTCTCTAGGTAATGACATGACTTTTGGACAAGATTTCAAGGTTTAACACATTACAGTGCAGATGCAGATCCCAGTATCACAGAACGTGAAAAACACTGAGTCCTGCCAAATGTCTTAAAACACTAATTATGGATCCTCACAATCTCTTGGCCTGTTTTCTCAGATGAGGGAAAACCCAGCGTGAAAAACCGTTGATGAGATGTCTGCAGAGGAGGACTACGTCTGGTCTTTAAAGCCGGGACCTATCCCAGTAGATTCTGAGTCAGTGGGTCCAGAGTAGGCCTTGAGCGTCTCTGTTCTTTTCCAAAGCCCCACAGGCTACACTTCCGTGCCCTTGGAGTTGGGAAGTACAGTCATGCCCTACATCGGGACGTTTCAGTCAACAACGGGGGTCCCATCAGATTAGTCCCATATGGCCTAGGTGTGTAGGAGGCTCTGCCATCCAGGTTTAGGAACTCCGTGGTGTTTGCACAGTCTCGAGATTGCCTGACCATGACACACTCCTCAGAACTCATCCCCACTGTTAAGCAAAGCATGACTATACCGCCTTGGATTCTCCACGGTCCCAGACCTGAACTGTTTAGATGACTGCACACGCAGAGGGCACCGTGTCTGAGGCAGAGAGCAGCTGGAATCACAAAAGCTCTCGACAGAGAGTCAAGGAAAGGCGTGCTCTGCTTACACGACTCTCTACTTTTCTCTGGGTCTGAACCATTTCCTAGCTAATCTGCTTTTTTTAACCGAGCAGCTTTGCCAAAAAAAAAACACAAAGTTACCAACAAACACTAAACAAACCAATATAAACAATACATGTTAAATAAGCCTAACCCTACTATGCTACTGAAAAGGCTTTTATTTCCCTGGGATAATTTGGACAGCATTAGATTGTTTTACCAAGAGCAGCCAAGTCGAGGCAGATTATTTCTAATTCCACAGTGCTGCAGATGCGGTCAGTAGCAACTGCAAGCCGGAAAGGAAACAAAACAAAACAAAGTTGGGTGTAATCCATTCAAGTTCACACGTTTCACCAGGGACAGCCTCCAAGCCTTGAATAGTTAGGTATGCATTTAGCCATTTCTTTAATCAACCACTACTAACGCCTGCTAAAGGCCAGACACTGCTCTAAGTACTTTACGGATATGAAATATCCTCTCACCTTTACACTCACCTATGGAGTGTGTATGATAATCATCCCCGTTTTACAGATCAGGAAACTGACACACAGAATGGTACAGTAACTTGCCCGAGTTCACACAGCCCGTAGGTGGCAGAGCCAGGACCCATGTGGCAGAGTCTGGCTCCAGAGTCCACGTTCTGAATCACCACGCTTAGTCCCCAAAAACCTAGAGAAAGCGCCAGCCTCAATCGAAAAGTTTTCTTTTCCCCACCCTACAGTCCCTACGCGGCGGCCCCAGTCTCCAGGGCATGCTTTCAGCTCCTCTGACAGGCCCTACTCCTCCCTTGCCCTGTCCCAACACTCTCCCGCACAGGTCCTCCTTTTCTTTTAGGCATCTGCTCTCAGCTTCAACATCACTGCCTAAGTCACCAAGTCTAACAGGAAATGCCGTCTTTCTCAACACTCAACACAAAATTGCTTTTACGTATCTCCTAGGTAATTGGTGGCTGCCTGTCTGTCCTTTCCAACCAGGCTGTGAGGGCCAGTACGTCAAACAGCCTGTCAGTCTTGCTCACCAAGTGTCCAGACCACTGAACACGCACCGACCAGAGGAAAGGAAGGACTTGTCCCAAAGTCAACTCTCCAGACTTTCTGTGCAAGGAGGGAACGAACGGAGCACCCTCCAGCCTCACGCTTTCTCTTCCATGCTTTCAAGTGTGGGGCACATACCTCTGCTCACAACGCTCCCCGGACAGCCCCCACTGCACCCCTAACAGGTAGACTTCTGCACAGTCAAGGGCTTTGGAAAGCACTGGCTCTGCACACAAATCTTACGTGGCCCTCGACAGGCCACTGCCCCTGAACCGGCCTGAGCTTCAGGCCCACAACAGGCTTCGTGAAAACCCCAACGGAACGTAGCCTCGAAAAGAGGGAGACCCGCACTCCTCAGAACGCCTCGAGACCAGTGTCCTTATCGACTTCGCGTCTGTCCTTCCAAGAAGCCAAGACCACGGCTGGCGCTTCAGCGCCCGACTCCCGGGCACCGCATGCCCAGGCTGGCCCCTGGGCAGGTGCCCGGCACACACCGCCCGTTCCACGAACGCCTCAAGCGCACGAAGAGACCCCCTCGCTCCCCGCGCCGCACAGCTGTCCCGCGACCTGACGGGCACCTCTCGGCGCACAAGCCTATTCCTCAGGGACACGCTCGCCTCCCACCAGCCCCCAGGCCCACGCCCCCCAGGTACCTCTCTCAGATGGAATCCTCTTCGCAGGCGCCCTGGTCGTCCGTGTCCGGCGAGCAGGAAGAGCGGGAGCTGAAGGACGGCCTCCTCAGGCTAGCGGCCGTGGCTGTGCACGGCCCGGGCTGCTGTGCCCAGCGGGGACGCGGAGCGCCGTCCACGGACGCCGGGGGAACGGACGAGCCCGGCCCGGGAGAGAGCAGCACAGCGCGGCCGGACTCCGCCGGGCTCGGCTCTGGGCAGGCAGGCGCGGCTCGCCGACGCCTCCCACGCCTCCCAGGACGGCGGCCCAGCAGCCGCGCGCTCCTCTCCTCTCCTCGCGCGCGCGCGCGCGCGCCGCCGCCCAGACGCTGCCCGGCCGTTGCCCCGCCCCCCCCCCTCCGGCGGTGGACTGCGGACAGCGACGGGGACACCCTCCTGGGAGAACTCCTGCGGCCCCGCCCACACGCTTGGGACCTTCGCGGAGCGGGAAGGTGCGCTGACAGGGACGCAGGGTCCCCGCTACGCTCGCTCTCGGGGAACTGCAGCCTCCTCCCTCGGCTTTCACTTGAATGTCACACCCGAAACCATGCAACGTCTACAAGCAAACATAGGCAGTGTGCTCTTTGACATCAGTCTTAGCAGCCTATTTTCAAGTACCACGTCTGACTGGGCAAGGGAAACAAAATACAAAATGAACAAACGGGACTACATCAAAGTCAAAAAACATCCTCTGCACCGCAAAGGAAACCATCCACAAAACCAAAACACAACCTAACAACTGGGAGAAGATTCTTGCAAACCGTATATCGGATAAGGGGTTAATATCCAAAACACAGAAAGAACTCATACATCTCAACAGCAAAAAACATCAACAACCCAATTGAAAAGGCGGGCAAAAGATCTGAGCAGTGATTTCTCCAAAGAAGGTATACGGATGGCCAACAGGCATATGGAAAGGGACTCAACATCCTTAGCGATCAGAGAAATGCAAATCACAACTACAAGGAGATGTCCCCTTACTCTGGTCAGAATGGCTCTAATTAACAAGACAAGAGACAAGTGTCGGAGAGGATGTGCAGAGAAGGGAACTCTCCTGCACTGCTGGTGGGAGGGCAGACTGGTGCAGCCACTACGGAAAGCAGGATGGAGTATCCTCAGAAAACTAAGAACACATCTACCATATGTATGATCCAGCTAGCCCACTGCTGGCTATTCATCCAAAGAACTTGAAAACACCAATGCAGAGGGACACATGCACCCCTAGGCTCACTGCAGCATTATTCACAACAGCCAAAACTTGGAAGCAACCTAGGTGCCCATCAAGGGAAGAATGGATAAAGAAGATGTGGTATGTATACACAATGGAATGCCACTCGGCCCTAAGAAATGATGAGATCCGCCCATTTGTGACAACGTCGATGGACCTTGAGGGTATTATGCGAAGTGAAATAAATCAGAGGGACAAAGTCAAACACCGTGTGATCTCACTCATAAGGAGAAGATAAAAACAACGACAAACGCACACAGAGCAAAGGAGATTGCATTGGTGGTTACCATAGGGGGAGGGGGGAGGGGAGAGAGCCAAAGGGGTGATGAGGCTCACATGTGAGGTGACGGACTATCATTAGTTTTCGGGTGGTGAACACGATGTAATCTACACAGAATTCAAAATATATTACAACGTACATCTGAAAGCTATATCATCTTAGGATCCACTGTTACTGCAATAAAATAAAATAAAATAAAATAAAATAAAATAAAATAAAATAAAAAAGTGTAGGAGCCTCAAGAGGCTAACAGGCTTTTGAAAAGTTATTCCAGGGATTTTTATGGCTTAGCTCAGGGCGGCAGACACCAGCCTGAGACACAGCTGTGGCACAGCTACTAACTTCAACTAAACTGTATTCCGACTGGAGGGAAATCAAAACTACTGCAATCATAATTTCTTGAAGGCTTCACTTTGTGCCAGATCCTGTGCCGACTGCTTTGCACCAACTGTCTCATTTAATCCTCACATCCAAAAGGCAGGTTACCGTTATTCTCCCCATTGTCAAGGTGAGGAGGCGGAAGCAGAAAGATGGCAATCTGCCTGGAATTCACAGAAGGATTCTCTAGGTAATGACATGACTTTTGGACAAGATTTCAAGGTTTAACACATTACAGTGCAGATGCAGATCCCAGTATCACAGAACGTGAAAAACACTGAGTCCTGCCAAATGTCTTAAAACACTAATTATGGATCCTCACAATCTCTTGGCCTGTTTTCTCAGATGAGGGAAAACCCAGCGTGAAAAACCGTTGATGAGATGTCTGCAGAGGAGGACTACGTCTGGTCTTTAAAGCCGGGACCTATCCCAGTAGATTCTGAGTCAGTGGGTCCAGAGTAGGCCTTGAGCGTCTCTGTTCTTTTCCAAAGCCCCACAGGCTACACTTCCGTGCCCTTGGAGTTGGGAAGTACAGTCATGCCCTACATCGGGACGTTTCAGTCAACAACGGGGGTCCCATCAGATTAGTCCCATATGGCCTAGGTGTGTAGGAGGCTCTGCCATCCAGGTTTAGGAACTCCGTGGTGTTTGCACAGTCTCGAGATTGCCTGACCATGACACACTCCTCAGAACTCATCCCCACTGTTAAGCAAAGCATGACTATACCGCCTTGGATTCTCCACGGTCCCAGACCTGAACTGTTTAGATGACTGCACACGCAGAGGGCACCGTGTCTGAGGCAGAGAGCAGCTGGAATCACAAAAGCTCTCGACAGAGAGTCAAGGAAAGGCGTGCTCTGCTTACACGACTCTCTACTTTTCTCTGGGTCTGAACCATTTCCTAGCTAATCTGCTTTTTTTAACCGAGCAGCTTTGCCAAAAAAAAAACACAAAGTTACCAACAAACACTAAACAAACCAATATAAACAATACATGTTAAATAAGCCTAACCCTACTATGCTACTGAAAAGGCTTTTATTTCCCTGGGATAATTTGGACAGCATTAGATTGTTTTACCAAGAGCAGCCAAGTCGAGGCAGATTATTTCTAATTCCACAGTGCTGCAGATGCGGTCAGTAGCAACTGCAAGCCGGAAAGGAAACAAAACAAAACAAAGTTGGGTGTAATCCATTCAAGTTCACACGTTTCACCAGGGACAGCCTCCAAGCCTTGAATAGTTAGGTATGCATTTAGCCATTTCTTTAATCAACCACTACTAACGCCTGCTAAAGGCCAGACACTGCTCTAAGTACTTTACGGATATGAAATATCCTCTCACCTTTACACTCACCTATGGAGTGTGTATGATAATCATCCCCGTTTTACAGATCAGGAAACTGACACACAGAATGGTACAGTAACTTGCCCGAGTTCACACAGCCCGTAGGTGGCAGAGCCAGGACCCATGTGGCAGAGTCTGGCTCCAGAGTCCACGTTCTGAATCACCACGCTTAGTCCCCAAAAACCTAGAGAAAGCGCCAGCCTCAATCGAAAAGTTTTCTTTTCCCCACCCTACAGTCCCTACGCGGCGGCCCCAGTCTCCAGGGCATGCTTTCAGCTCCTCTGACAGGCCCTACTCCTCCCTTGCCCTGTCCCAACACTCTCCCGCCCAGGTCCTCCTTTTCTTTTAGGCATCTGCTCTCAGCTTCAACATCACTGCCTAAGTCACCAAGTCTAACAGGAAATGCCGTCTTTCTCAACACTCAACACAAAATTGCTTTTACGTATCTCCTAGGTAATTGGTGGCTGCCTGTCTGTCCTTTCCAACCAGGCTGTGAGGGCCAGTACGTCAAACAGCCTGTCAGTCTTGCTCACCAAGTGTCCAGACCACTGAACACGCACCGACCAGAGGAAAGGAAGGACTTGTCCCAAAGTCAACTCTCCAGACTTTCTGTGCAAGGAGGGAACGAACGGAGCACCCTCCAGCCTCACGCTTTCTCTTCCATGCTTTCAAGTGTGGGGCACATACCTCTGCTCACAACGCTCCCCGGACAGCCCCCACTGCACCCCTAACAGGTAGACTTCTGCACAGTCAAGGGCTTTGGAAAGCACTGGCTCTGCACACAAATCTTACGTGGCCCTCGACAGGCCACTGCCCCTGAACCGGCCTGAGCTTCAGGCCCACAACAGGCTTCGTGAAAACCCCAACGGAACGTAGCCTCGAAAAGAGGGAGACCCGCACTCCTCAGAACGCCTCGAGACCAGTGTCCTTATCGACTTCGCGTCTGTCCTTCCAAGAAGCCAAGACCACGGCTGGCGCTTCAGCGCCCGACTCCCGGGCACCGCATGCCCAGGCTGGCCCCTGGGCAGGTGCCCGGCACACACCGCCCGTTCCACGAACGCCTCAAGCGCACGAAGAGACCCCCTCGCTCCCCGCGCCGCACAGCTGTCCCGCGACCTGACGGGCACCTCTCGGCGCACAAGCCTATTCCTCAGGGACACGCTCGCCTCCCACCAGCCCCCAGGCCCACGCCCCCCAGGTACCTCTCTCAGATGGAATCCTCTTCGCAGGCGCCCTGGTCGTCCGTGTCCGGCGAGCAGGAAGAGCGGGAGCTGAAGGACGGCCTCCTCAGGCTAGCGGCCGTGGCTGTGCACGGCCCGGGCTGCTGTGCCCAGCGGGGACGCGGAGCGCCGTCCACGGACGCCGGGGGAACGGACGAGCCCGGCCCGGGAGAGAGCAGCACAGCGCGGCCGGACTCCGCCGGGCTCGGCTCTGGGCAGGCAGGCGCGGCTCGCCGACGCCTCCCACGCCTCCCAGGACGGCGGCCCAGCAGCCGCGCGCTCCTCTCCTCTCCTCGCGCGCGCGCGCGCGCGCCGCCGCCCAGACGCTGCCCGGCCGTTGCCCCGCCCCCCCCCCTCCGGCGGTGGACTGCGGACAGCGACGGGGACACCCTCCTGGGAGAACTCCTGCGGCCCCGCCCACACGCTTGGGACCTTCGCGGAGCGGGAAGGTGCGCTGACAGGGACGCAGGGTCCCCGCTACGCTCGCTCTCGGGGAACTGCAGCCTCCTCCCTCGGCTTTCACTTGAATGTCACACCCGAAACCATGCAACGTCTACAAGCAAACATAGGCAGTGTGCTCTTTGACATCAGTCTTAGCAGCCTATTTTCAAGTACCACGTCTGACTGGGCAAGGGAAACAAAATACAAAATGAACAAACGGGACTACATCAAAGTCAAAAAACATCCTCTGCACCGCAAAGGAAACCATCCACAAAACCAAAACACAACCTAACAACTGGGAGAAGATTCTTGCAAACCGTATATCGGATAAGGGGTTAATATCCAAAACACAGAAAGAACTCATACATCTCAACAGCAAAAAACATCAACAACCCAATTGAAAAGGCGGGCAAAAGATCTGAGCAGTGATTTCTCCAAAGAAGGTATACGGATGGCCAACAGGCATATGGAAAGGGACTCAACATCCTTAGCGATCAGAGAAATGCAAATCACAACTACAAGGAGATGTCCCCTTACTCTGGTCAGAATGGCTCTAATTAACAAGACAAGAGACAAGTGTCGGAGAGGATGTGCAGAGAAGGGAACTCTCCTGCACTGCTGGTGGGAGGGCAGACTGGTGCAGCCACTACGGAAAGCAGGATGGAGTATCCTCAGAAAACTAAGAACACATCTACCATATGTATGATCCAGCTAGCCCACTGCTGGCTATTCATCCCAAGAACTTGAAAACACCAATGCAGAGGGACACATGCACCCCTAGGCTCACTGCAGCATTATTCACAACAGCCAAAACTTGGAAGCAACCTAGGTGCCCATCAAGGGAAGAATGGATAAAGAAGATGTGGTATGTATACACAATGGAATGCCACTCGGCCCTAAGAAATGATGAGATCCGCCCATTTGTGACAACGTCGATGGACCTTGAGGGTATTATGCGAAGTGAAATAAATCAGAGGGACAAAGTCAAACACCGTGTGATCTCACTCATAAGGAGAAGATAAAAACAACGACAAACGCACACAGAGCAAAGGAGATTGCATTGGTGGTTACCATAGGGGGAGGGGGGAGGGGAGAGAGCCAAAGGGGTGATGAGGCTCACATGTGAGGTGACGGACTATCATTAGTTTTCGGGTGGTGAACACGATGTAATCTACACAGAATTCAAAATATATTACAACGTACATCTGAAAGCTATATCATCTTAGGATCCACTGTTACTGCAATAAAATAAAATAAAATAAAATAAAATAAAATAAAATAAAAAAGTGTAGGAGCCTCAAGAGGCTAACAGGCTTTTGAAAAGTTATTCCAGGGATTTTTATGGCTTAGCTCAGGGCGGCAGACACCAGCCTGAGACACAGCTGTGGCACAGCTACTAACTTCAACTAAACTGTATTCCGACTGGAGGGAAATCAAAACTACTGCAATCATAATTGATTGAAGGCTTCACTTTGTGCCAGATCCTGTGCCGACTGCTTTGCACCAACTGTCTCATTTAATCCTCACATCCAAAAGGCAGGTTACCGTTATTCTCCCCATTGTCAAGGTGAGGAGGCGGAAGCAGAAAGATGGCAATCTGCCTGGAATTCACAGAAGGATTCTCTAGGTAATGACATGACTTTTGGACAAGATTTCAAGGTTTAACACATTACAGTGCAGATGCAGATCCCAGTATCACAGAACGTGAAAAACACTGAGTCCTGCCAAATGTCTTAAAACACTAATTATGGATCCTCACAATCTCTTGGCCTGTTTTCTCAGATGAGGGAAAACCCAGCGTGAAAAACCGTTGATGAGATGTCTGCAGAGGAGGACTACGTCTGGTCTTTAAAGCCGGGACCTATCCCAGTAGATTCTGAGTCAGTGGGTCCAGAGTAGGCCTTGAGCGTCTCTGTTCTTTTCCAAAGCCCCACAGGCTACACTTCCGTGCCCTTGGAGTTGGGAAGTACAGTCATGCCCTACATCGGGACGTTTCAGTCAACAACGGGGGTCCCATCAGATTAGTCCCATATGGCCTAGGTGTGTAGGAGGCTCTGCCATCCAGGTTTAGGAACTCCGTGGTGTTTGCACACTCTCGAGATTGCCTGACCATGACACACTCCTCAGAACTCATCCCCACTGTTAAGCAAAGCATGACTATACCGCCTTGGATTCTCCACGGTCCCAGACCTGAACTGTTTAGATGACTGCACACGCAGAGGGCACCGTGTCTGAGGCAGAGAGCAGCTGGAATCACAAAAGCTCTCGACAGAGAGTCAAGGAAAGGCGTGCTCTGCTTACACGACTCTCTACTTTTCTCTGGGTCTGAACCATTTCCTAGCTAATCTGCTTTTTTTAACCGAGCAGCTTTGCCAAAAAAAAAACACAAAGTTACCAACAAACACTAAACAAACCAATATAAACAATACATGTTAAATAAGCCTAACCCTACTATGCTACTGAAAAGGCTTTTATTTCCCTGGGATAATTTGGACAGCATTAGATTGTTTTACCAAGAGCAGCCAAGTCGAGGCAGATTATTTCTAATTCCACAGTGCTGCAGATGCGGTCAGTAGCAACTGCAAGCCGGAAAGGAAACAAAACAAAACAAAGTTGGGTGTAATCCATTCAAGTTCACACGTTTCACCAGGGACAGCCTCCAAGCCTTGAATAGTTAGGTATGCATTTAGCCATTTCTTTAGTCAACCACTACTAACGCCTGCTAAAGGCCAGACACTGCTCTAAGTACTTTACGGATATGAAATATCCTCTCACCTTTACACTCACCTATGGAGTGTGTATGATAATCATCCCCGTTTTACAGATCAGGAAACTGACACACAGAATGGTACAGTAACTTGCCCGAGTTCACACAGCCCGTAGGTGGCAGAGCCAGGACCCATGTGGCAGAGTCTGGCTCCAGAGGCCACGTTCTGAATCACCACGCTTAGTCCCCAAAAACCTAGAGAAAGCGCCAGCCTCAATCGAAAAGTTTTCTTTTCCCCACCCTACAGTCCCTACGCGGCGGCCCCAGTCTCCAGGGCATGCTTTCAGCTCCTCTGACAGGCCCTACTCCTCCCTTGCCCTGTCCCAACACTCTCCCGCACAGGTCCTCCTTTTCTTTTAGGCATCTGCTCTCAGCTTCAACATCACTGCCTAAGTCACCAAGTCTAACAGGAAATGCCGTCTTTCTCAACACTCAACACAAAATTGCTTTTACGTATCTCCTAGGTAATTGGTGGCTGCCTGTCTGTCCTTTCCAACCAGGCTGTGAGGGCCAGTACGTCAAACAGCCTGTCAGTCTTGCTCACCAAGTGTCCAGACCACTGAACACGCACCGACCAGAGGAAAGGAAGGACTTGTCCCAAAGTCAACTCTCCAGACTTTCTGTGCAAGGAGGGAACGAACGGAGCACCCTCCAGCCTCACGCTTTCTCTTCCATGCTTTCAAGTGTGGGGCACATACCTCTGCTCACAACGCTCCCCGGACAGCCCCCACTGCACCCCTAACAGGTAGACTTCTGCACAGTCAAGGGCTTTGGAAAGCACTGGCTCTGCACACAAATCTTACGTGGCCCTCGACAGGCCACTGCCCCTGAACCGGCCTGAGCTTCAGGCCCACAACAGGCTTCGTGAAAACCCCAACGGAACGTAGCCTCGAAAAGAGGGAGACCCGCACTCCTCAGAACGCCTCGAGACCAGTGTCCTTATCGACTTCGCGTCTGTCCTTCCAAGAAGCCAAGACCACGGCTGGCGCTTCAGCGCCCGACTCCCGGGCACCGCATGCCCAGGCTGGCCCCTGGGCAGGTGCCCGGCACACACCGCCCGTTCCACGAACGCCTCAAGCGCACGAAGAGACCCCCTCGCTCCCCGCGCCGCACAGCTGTCCCGCGACCTGACGGGCACCTCTCGGCGCACAAGCCTATTCCTCAGGGACGCGCTCGCCTCCCACCAGCCCCCAGGCCCACGCCCCCCAGGTACCTCTCTCAGATGGAATCCTCTTCGCAGGCGCCCTGGTCGTCCGTGTCCGGCGAGCAGGAAGAGCGGGAGCTGAAGGACGGCCTCCTCAGGCTAGCGGCCGTGGCTGTGCACGGCCCGGGCTGCTGTGCCCAGCGGGGACGCGGAGCGCCGTCCACGGACGCCGGGGGAACGGACGAGCCCGGCCCGGGAGAGAGCAGCACAGCGCGGCCGGACTCCGCCGGGCTCGGCTCTGGGCAGGCAGGCGCGGCTCGCCGACGCCTCCCACGCCTCCCAGGACGGCGGCCCAGCAGCCGCGCGCTCCTCTCCTCTCCTCGCGCGCGCGCGCGCGCCGCCGCCCAGACGCTGCCCGGCCGTTGCCCCGCCCCCCCCCCCTCCGGCGGTGGACTGCGGACAGCGACGGGGACACCCTCCTGGGAGAACTCCTGCGGCCCCGCCCACACGCTTGGGACCTTCGCGGAGCGGGAAGGTGCGCTGACAGGGACGCAGGGTCCCCGCTACGCTCGCTCTCGGGGAACTGCAGCCTCCTCCCTCGGCTTTCACTTGAATGTCACACCCGAAACCATGCAACGTCTACAAGCAAACATAGGCAGTGTGCTCTTTGACATCAGTCTTAGCAGCCTATTTTCAAGTACCACGTCTGACTGGGCAAGGGAAACAAAATACAAAATGAACAAACGGGACTACATCAAAGTCAAAAAACATCCTCTGCACCGCAAAGGAAACCATCCACAAAACCAAAACACAACCTAACAACTGGGAGAAGATTCTTGCAAACCGTATATCGGATAAGGGGTTAATATCCAAAACACAGAAAGAACTCATACATCTCAACAGCAAAAAACATCAACAACCCAATTGAAAAGGCGGGCAAAAGATCTGAGCAGTGATTTCTCCAAAGAAGGTATACGGATGGCCAACAGGCATATGGAAAGGGACTCAACATCCTTAGCGATCAGAGAAATGCAAATCACAACTACAAGGAGATGTCCCCTTACTCTGGTCAGAATGGCTCTAATTAACAAGACAAGAGACAAGTGTCGGAGAGGATGTGCAGAGAAGGGAACTCTCCTGCACTGCTGGTGGGAGGGCAGACTGGTGCAGCCACTACGGAAAGCAGGATGGAGTATCCTCAGAAAACTAAGAACACATCTACCATATGTATGATCCAGCTAGGCCACTGCTGGCTATTCATCCCAAGAACTTGAAAACACCAATGCAGAGGGACACATGCACCCCTAGGCTCACTGCAGCATTATTCACAACAGCCAAAACTTGGAAGCAACCTAGGTGCCCATCAAGGGAAGAATGGATAAAGAAGATGTGGTATGTATACACAATGGAATGCCACTCGGCCCTAAGAAATGATGAGATCCGCCCATTTGTGACAACGTCGATGGACCTTGAGGGTATTATGCGAAGTGAAATAAATCAGAGGGACAAAGTCAAACACCGTGTGATCTCACTCATAAGGAGAAGATAAAAACAACGACAAACGCACACAGAGCAAAGGAGATTGCATTGGTGGTTACCATAGGGGGAGGGGGGAGGGGAGAGAGCCAAAGGGGTGATGAGGCTCACATGTGAGGTGACGGACTATCATTAGTTTTCGGGTGGTGAACACGATGTAATCTACACAGAATTCAAAATATATTACAACGTACATCTGAAAGCTATATCATCTTAGGATCCACTGTTACTGCAATAAAATAAAATAAAATAAAATAAAATAAAATAAAATAAAAAAGTGTAGGAGCCTCAAGAGGCTAACAGGCTTTTGAAAAGTTATTCCAGGGATTTTTATGGCTTAGCTCAGGGCGGCAGACACCAGCCTGAGACACAGCTGTGGCACAGCTACTAACTTCAACTAAACTGTATTCCGACTGGAGGGAAATCAAAACTACTGCAATCATAATTTCTTGAAGGCTTCACTTTGTGCCAGATCCTGTGCCGACTGCTTTGCACCAACTGTCTCATTTAATCCTCACATCCAAAAGGCAGGTTACCGTTATTCTCCCCATTGTCAAGGTGAGGAGGCGGAAGCAGAAAGATGGCAATCTGCCTGGAATTCACAGAAGGATTCTCTAGGTAATGACATGACTTTTGGACAAGATTTCAAGGTTTAACACATTACAGTGCAGATGCAGATCCCAGTATCACAGAACGTGAAAAACACTGAGTCCTGCCAAATGTCTTAAAACACTAATTATGGATCCTCACAATCTCTTGGCCTGTTTTCTCAGATGAGGGAAAACCCAGCGTGAAAAACCGTTGATGAGATGTCTGCAGAGGAGGACTACGTCTGGTCTTTAAAGCCGGGACCTATCCCAGTAGATTCTGAGTCAGTGGGTCCAGAGTGGGCCTTGAGCGTCTCTGTTCTTTTCCAAAGCCCCACAGGCTACACTTCCGTGCCCTTGGAGTTGGGAAGTACAGTCATGCCCTACATCGGGACGTTTCAGTCAACAACGGGGGTCCCATCAGATTAGTCCCATATGGCCTAGGTGTGTAGGAGGCTCTGCCATCCAGGTTTAGGAACTCCGTGGTGTTTGCACAGTCTCGAGATTGCCTGACCATGACACACTCCTCAGAACTCATCCCCACTGTTAAGCAAAGCATGACTATACCGCCTTGGATTCTCCACGGTCCCAGACCTGAACTGTTTAGATGACTGCACACGCAGAGGGCACCGTGTCTGAGGCAGAGAGCAGCTGGAATCACAAAAGCTCTCGACAGAGAGTCAAGGAAAGGCGTGCTCTGCTTACACGACTCTCTACTTTTCTCTGGGTCTGAACCATTTCCTAGCTAATCTGCTTTTTTTAACCGAGCAGCTTTGCCAAAAAAAAAACACAAAGTTACCAACAAACACTAAACAAACCAATATAAACAATACATGTTAAATAAGCCTAACCCTACTATGCTACTGAAAAGGCTTTTATTTCCCTGGGATAATTTGGACAGCATTAGATTGTTTTACCAAGAGCAGCCAAGTCGAGGCAGATTATTTCTAATTCCACAGTGCTGCAGATGCGGTCAGTAGCAACTGCAAGCCGGAAAGGAAACAAAACAAAACAAAGTTGGGTGTAATCCATTCAAGTTCACACGTTTCACCAGGGACAGCCTCCAAGCCTTGAATAGTTAGGTATGCATTTAGCCATTTCTTTAATCAACCACTACTAACGCCTGCTAAAGGCCAGACACTGCTCTAAGTACTTTACGGATATGAAATATCCTCTCACCTTTACACTCACCTATGGAGTGTGTATGATAATCATCCCCGTTTTAC